>NW_016811046.1:454088-486796 GCF_001698545.2 Rhinopithecus bieti
AATATAATATATTATATATTATATATAATGTATATAAGCTTATATACATTATATATATATGTAATCACTTTATAGGTTGACAATTCCAGGGCAGTAGGCTACAGCATTCATCCCATACTAATTCTGACTATGTTCTAGGTTTTAGAATATGTGAAGATGAATAAGATAGAATCCCTCCACATATAGAACTTATCAACTCATAGAACATTATATTAATCTAATTTTCTGGGGCTGGGCTTAAAAATGGTAACAGTAGAAGAGCTTCTTTTACTTATAGAAAGTGTAAGATGCTGAATTAGAATGTCATGAAACATACCCACAGCAAATCCCAGAAGAGAGTTAGTCTAGAAGTTAAGCCATTGTTTATATCAGACGTGAATGAATGCAATATTAACATATTAGCAAGGGGTGGTAACTTATTCACCCCATAGCACTTATGATAACAGTTTTTATTAAAACTATTGATTGAACCTAATGTGTTCTTTGTATATCAATATATATTTATGTCTTCAAATTACCTAGAAGGGAGCACAGGAGAAGACCAGATTTGTGGGGGATTGGGGGTTGGGCCTGAGAGAAGTCTAAATGGAGTGCAGAGTTTCATTATGAATTTTAGCCTTACCAAGGAGGTGGATCTGGGGTCAGCAGCGAAGAGCGCGAGAGGCCAAGGCACCTAGTAGATGGCATTAAAGGCAAGAGAAAGTCAAATATGGACGTGATGGTGTACCAAAGAATAATGTTTATGATTTAGGACTTTCCATAGAACTTTAAGTTCAATTCAGATATTAGAAATCATCTAGGTTAATCCTTCATTGTAGAGATGAAGAAAATGAGTCTGAGAGGAATGTCTGGTGACTTGCCTGTGGTTAGTTGCTAGAGCAGTGAATATTTGACAAGCTTGGTTTTATAATAATTCAACATTCATTTATTTCTTTTGGTAGCAATCTCTGTGTTTTGTTTGAAGATTGGCCCTTCTTTTATTTAAGGGTTTGTGGTATATCAGCCCCATTCCCTGACTCCAGAGGTGGAGTAGGAGACCTCAGCCTTACCCAATCAGAACACCCCATTTCCCTGGACACACTGCTGGTCTCAGTATGACTCACCTTACAAAACTTAAGTAACGCATTGCTACTCCCAATCTTTTGATCTGAGCCAGGGAAGAAGTATTCTCTATTTCTAGTTTGACTCAAACTTGAAAGAATGAGAAGCTAAAGCTCCTTCAACCGTCTTACTATCACCAGGTAGAGGCTGTTTGTGACTGGAGCCAATGCAGAAGCAGAGGGAGCAGAGGGAGCAGGGGGATTCTGGAACCTGGTGCCAATGGAACCTCAGCATAAAGCAAAAGAGAAATATTATCACCTCTTCTGGAATTCTCAGTTACCTGAGCCATTCAGCTCCTTTTTTTATTGCTTATACATGCTTGGACTAAAGGTTGGATTTGTTTGGTTCTTTTGCAAAATAAATGTCCTAACCGAAACACTGTGGATTCCCAGTTCAGTTTTCACCTGTTTAGTGGTTGAACATGTTCCTTTGTTGCCTGACATATGGGCGGACAGTCATATAGAGGAATGTGCCTATTTGGTAAGATGAGTTTTAGGCGTAAGAGAAGGCTGTGAAAAAAATCAGTATTGTGTACAAGTTAATAGTACCAAGTCTGAAATAGAAAACCTGATTCAAATCCCACTTCTACGACCTTTGGTAATTTCCTTAAACTCTCTTCTTTTCAACTATTTCAGATGCAAATGGAGATAATAATTGTGCTTGCATCTTGAGATCATTGTGAGGATTAAATGAAATTATATGTCTATAGTACCCATCAAAGTCCAGAACATTGTAAACACTCAAAATTATGTTATGGTGATTAACATTGTATTCTGTTAACAATTGCTGAGCAGAGAAACTGGCATGGCATAATTACTGACTAAATGGCTGATGAAAAATCAGTAGTTTTGACTGGGCAAGGTGGCTCACACTTGTAATCCCAACACTTTGGGCAGCCAAGGTCGGTGAATCATTTGAGGTCAGGAGTTTGAGACTGGCCTGAACAACACAGTGAAACCTCATCTCTACTAAAAATACAAAATTAGCCAGGTGTGGTGGGGCATGCCTGAAATCCCAGCTACTTGGGAGACTGAAGCAGGAGAATCACTTAAACCTGGGAGGCAGAGGTTGTGGTGAGCCAAGATCATGACATTGCACTCCAGTCTAGGCGACAAGAGCAAAACTCCATCTCAAAAAAGGAAAAAAAAAAGTAAAATAAAAATCAGTAGTTTTAGTATGGGATCAGAAGACTTTGACCTTATTGTCTCCTTCAAAGATTTTACTTTCTGAATTGCATTCTGACCCTTTTTCAGTTTTGTAACCTTTACTGAGGCAATGTGTTTTAGGCTCTCGTTTCTCTGTATTGTATCAAAAGACCATTTAGGGATTTTATTTCCATTACTTCTATATGGTTAGGTTATTTAATAGACAACCTGTCAACTAATAAAATATGCTTAGAGAAATGGTCGATCCATTTATTTTTGTTTCTAATTTGTTCTTATATAATCTCTATAAATGCTTCTTAAAAGTTTTATTTTCAGAGATACCAATTATTTTTGACCCAATAAATATCACTGTACGCTTTGGAAATATGTATTAGAACAGACAGAAAAAAAAAGATCTTTCAGTGTGTTTGCACTGATTTTACCTTTTACACAAGGAAAAACCTCTTTTTGCATTAATAGAACAGTTCTATGTATTTCTTTTTTAAATTAAAGTTTATCCTTTTTTTAAAAAAATTACACTATTCAAAAGGTTGGATTTCTCTGATTATATGTTAACTGTCTTTCATCACTGTTAGCATGTACCAGAAGCACAGTTCTAAGTTAGAATGGACCACATGTTGAAGGAATGGGATAACCTAGACAGTGAGAATTTTAGTCGGTATGGTAACCTGGGACTCTCCTTGTAGTTTCCTTACTGGGTGATTAATGAGAATCTGGGTAGAAAGGGTAATTCTCAGGCAAGATTTTCCAAATACTTTTATTTCGTTCTATACAATAACTTTTGTTCATGTGTGATAGGTGCTTCTGTATGTTTGTCAGAGGCATGTAAACCAGAGCAACTCCATCCTGAATAGGGCTGGATAAAATGAGGCTGGCCTTCATTCTCATACGGTTAAGACATTCGAAGTCACAGGATGAGATAGGAGCTTGGCACAAGATACAGGTCATAAAGATCTTGCTGATAAAATAGGTTGCAGTAAAGAAGCCAGCCAAAACCCACCAAAACCAACATGGCCATTAGAGTGACCTCTGGTTGTCCTCACTGCTACACTCCCACCAGCACCATAACAGATTACAAATGCCATGGCAATGTCACAAAGTTACCCTATATGGTCTAAAGAGGGGAAGCATGAATAATCCACTCCTGTTTAGCATATCATCAAGAAATAACCATAAAAATGGGCAACCAGCAGCCTTCAGGGCTGCTCTATCTCTGAAGTAGCCATTACTTTATTCCTTCACTTTCCTCAAAAACTTACTTTTACTTTACACTGTGGACTCACCTTGAATTCTTTCTTGAGCGAGATACAAGAACCTTCTCTTTGAGTCTGGATCAAGACCCCTTTCCTGTAACACATTCAGGCAAAATTCCAATAATATAGAATCATTTTGATTAAAATAATATTGTTTATAGTTCTCCAAATAGAATAGCTCCTAAAACCCTAAAAAGAAGTCTACAAGTGACCTAGAATACAAGAATACATTTTTAGCGAATGGGAAAAGCAATGGTTCTGGCAGCCCTTCTAACAACCAGTGTTCTGAGTGAACTACTTGGATAAAAATCTATTAAATGTTTTGTCGATGCTACATAAGAGTATGATTCTTTTATGGATAGAACATTTCTCTGAATCAATGTGACCTGGTAGCTTGAATAATAGATTTTTATGAACTTAGTACATCTAATTTGGAAATTAAAATAGCGACATTCACAGTTTTGTAAATTCATCCAGCTGTAAATTCTAGGAAACATGAATAGGGTGTCTGAGAGAAAGAAGTATACTTGAATAGACTGATTTCTTCTCACAGCATCGACTTGTTCCTCTCCCCTTGTTTCTAGGTCCTACTGTAAAATGGAGAAAGAGAATAATAGTCGGGGTTTTAGCTGCAAAACATAAAATCCATTCTAGCTGGTTTTAATTCAAGGGTCTATTATGGCTTGCTTACGTAATCATCGGCAAACCTGATAAAACAGACACTTTCTGGAATGATTTTTCTAACCGTGCAGCAGAGCTTGATTACAAAGGGAATAACAGATGATTGTTTCAAGAACCTGTTGAATCAAGAAACCACAGCCACAGCTGTCAACTCCAGCCTTATAAAACCCATGCCACTATTTGCACCAGAAAGATGCATGTCATATGCTCTGCTCGTCTCCTTCTATGGAACTCAGCTTAGATTCAGTTTTCTGGGAGTATACCAATTGGCAGATCTAAATTATGTCTGGAATCCTAGCAGCTAAAGAGTATGGGAAATCTTGTATTTAGCCTTCAAGCCAATGCAGACAGGAAGGCAGACTAAAAGAGGTTTGGAATGATTGCTGAGTGAGCTGGCCACAGTATCTGCTACATGGGGTCTGGAGTTGCATGTTTTAATAATTTAAGAATCTGACTCATGACATCCTTAGAAACAGACAATTCAGATTCAAGTATTGAAATATTTAGATTATAAATATTATTTGGCAGTGGGAATAAAAGGGAGGGAGACAGATGGGAGTAAACAGAAAGGTATTAACAGAATCTGGGACCCTAGGTTTTGACAGATTCATGTTCATGAGACCACTTTTAGATTAGTCAGTTTCTATATAACTCTCTGTACTCTGCTTTCTTCATGGCCTGTCACTTGCGTAAAACATAATCTTGGCTTACCTCTTTATCTGGCTCATTCAACCTCTTAGTGGAGCATAGAAACCACTTGTCCCTTTGGATAGGACAGAAAGTTTTTTTCTGTAAGCAAGGAATAAACAGTTTTCTCTGTGGTTCTTTCATTTTTCCATATGACCAACATCAAATGCACCATCAAATACACCGCCATCCTCCCACCACCACCACTACCCAAGAAAAGAGTTAAACTTTCTCTTTACTAGAGGTGTGCACTTTGTAGATTTGGTGCTTCCTTTGCAGAGCTTGATGCTATTGCCAGCAATATCTTTTCGGGGAATGCTCAAAGACTGGTGGGGTTTGGCATCGGTATAAATGCAGGGATAGGGATCTGACGTATTAGCAAGTATATTATGGCCCCACATCAAACTCTCAATTTCCTAGCCTTGCTGAATCAGCTGCTTCTTTCCTTGACTCAAGTGGCAGCATGTGGGCAGAAACTTCAAGATGAGGAGCATCTGTTGCTACTCTTGAATTTTCGGTTTTCCCTAAAACTCAAACCTGAAACCTAGCGCACAGCTGAGTGAATAAGCAAGCTGTGTTTTTGAGTGGCAAATCACAGTGTGACTACCCCCTCCTGGAGCAGTTCTGTAGCCTTCCTCCTTGTCAGGAAGCACATAGGGTTTGTTGCCTGTGACTCCTTAAGGCTGTCTCTCTGCAGGCAGGGCTGCACTGTGAAAGAATTGAGTTGATTTTAGAATTCCCTTTTGATGCTCTTTTGATTCTAATTTTCTTTAAGAAGAACTGAGATATTGTAGCCAAAATTGGAAAAGTCATCTTCTGTTCGTTCTCCCAATATGTTCAATTATGGGGAGACGAAGAATTTTTGGCTTCATCAGAGTGTTTTGGAACAAGTATTTGCAAAGAATTACCTAGTGGCCCTTGGAAGAGGACTTCCTTGCATTTTTGTTTTCCTTAGGAAAAAAAGTATTCCAATTGTTATTTCAAAAATTCTGAATTATGTGAATGTTTTATAAGATGTCAGGCATTATCAAAGGTCTACAAAACAGGCTCTTTCTTTGCCTGCGCAGATGCCCTTGTCCATTTAAACGATTCAGCACAGTTGACTGGGTGAGTCAATTCCATTAATGTCTGCTATTTGGTAGAAAATAAGTGGTCATTCGAGTCTAGTAAAGGACAATAGTTATCTTCTAACAGGGATTGGCAATATTAAATGTTGGATTTAATTGCTGGAAGTATAAAAGTGTATGTCAACTGGATAAATGGTTTTCCAAGTGAAGAGAAAATTCAGATGGTTAGAAATGCTTTCATTTTCAAACTTATAGTCCTCAAGTTAATAAAATTTAAATTTAATAAATATATTTCCACATGAATGTAATGCTAAAATAATTTGTCTAACACCAGGATATGCTGTTGCTATCAGTTCTAATGGCATTTGTTACAAACATGCCTTACCTAAAATGTTTTACAACAATAATTTCTTTGTCTATTAGTATTAAGTGAGTTTCTTTTGAAATAGCCTATGTAGAGGAGGGTTGAGGGTTTTATTTGCTGTTGTGGGATACTATCAATACAGTATGAAACATCTACTTTTTGAAATTTTAAATCCTGTTCACTTGTTATTTAGGTGAATTGGGGCAAACATTCTGCATCTGTTTTCTCATAGGTAATCTGGCAATAATCTGAAATTAAAAATTTTCTGGACAATTAAATGTAGTCATTGATTTGCTGAATAACAATTTATGGGACACCTACTCGGTACCAGGCACTAAGCTGCTATTTTGAAATAAGATCCATTACTGCCGCCAAGAAACTATAATCTAGAATATGAAAAAACACTTTGGAAACATGGACAGTGCTAAACAAATACATGTAGTTACTATTTAAAAATGTAAAGGCAGAAGTAAAACTACTTTAAGACAAAATATTCAGTGGTATAGTCTTAGAAATACCTTAAAAGCAACTTTTCAATATTTGATGACTTTAGACAGTGCATTGTCTTAAAGAGAATCCCTGCTTTTCAGAGACTTCATCACAAGTAACTATGATGATAATGTTTTTCTAATCCAAACTCTATCACATGACCCAAGCAAAACCTTGACTATCTCACCAATAACTCATTTACAACAAGGCCACGGACTGTTTTTTCTAATCACAGCCTCACTTGGGTTTTATAGTGTTTGAAACATACAAATGTGGGGGCCATCTTTAAGAAAACAAATCTAATGCCAACAATACTTTAAAAAACATCAGATACCACAAACAATAGAAAATTCAAAAATAGTGCTGTAGTAATTAACTTTCTCTAATGATGTTTTCCTGTAATGTTGTCTGCTTACCCCTTGATCACCTCTTCTACAAAATCATTTTAAAATCACTTTCTGTAGACACAATAGAGTTTAGTCTCTTGTCAAACATAGCAAATTCTGATAAAATTGATAATTTTCTTTTCTTTTCCTTTTCTTTTCTTTTCTTTTTTTTTTTTTTTTTGAGATGGAGTCTCACTTTGTCACCCAAGCTGGAGTGCAGTGGGGTGATCTTGGCTTACTGCAACTTCTGCCTCCTGGGTTCAAGCGATTTTCCTGCCTCAGCCTCCGAGTAGCTGGGATCATAGGCATGTGCCACCACACCCAACTAACAACTTGTATGTTTAGTAGAGATGGGGTTTTGCCATATTGGCCAGGCTGGTCTCGAACTCCTGACCTCAAGCGATTCGACTGCCTCGGCCTCCCAGTGTATTGGGATTACAAGCATGAGCCACCGCTCCCAGCCTATTGATGGTAATTTGGAAATGCTTTTTCAGCTTCACGGTTCCTTATTGATAATGTTATGTACAGCTTTAGGGTTTCTGTCAAGTTTAGGAAGACTTCTACCAAGTGTCTTTGGAATGTGAGAATTTGGGAGAATTTGGGAGTATTTGGGAGAATTTTCCTTGGTCTCATTCATTTTTAACCTGCTTTCTCTTCTGCTACAATGTACTATCTGCCAGGCATTTGCGTACAAGTTTATATCCTGATTAGGTCTCTGTCCCTGCAAATATGTGTTGTGAAACTGGGTGAACTGGTGTAGCTAGGGGTAGAAGTACTCCTGAAATTCATTTCTACACTGGGATGTCCATCAATAATTTAACCATACATGGAAATGATTGGAAGGAACTGTGTAATATATCTCATTAAATCCAAGCTAACCATATCTTCAACTCAACTTCCCCTTAATAGGATCCCCCAAATCTCCACAACCTCTCTAATGCCACCCACATGCAGGGAGAGTAGAGACAGTGGAAGGAGGAATAGAAAGAGATAAGTAATTGTGAAAACCACCTTAAAACTGTAAGAATAAAAAGTACGAATGACCATGCAAACACACTGTTAGAAACCCTTTCCACCTCCTGGAAGGGCTGTGAAAGGAGCCTGTGCAGTCAAAAAAGACCTAAAACTATGCTTCATTATCCAGTGGTAGATTTGCCTCTGTGCTTGGTGTAGGCATTTCTTTACAGAGCAGAATATTTATTGGATGGGTGTTATCTTTGAAATAGTGTTATATAATTGTAGCATTTTAATGTGACAGAGTCATAGGGTTCTATTTTCCCGAATAACACCTTTATTTCAAATATTATCTCGATCAGCTACTAGTTTGTTTTGAAGCATTTGTTCTTAATTTATTCACGTAGACATCACACACGCTGGATACTGTGCTAAGCTCTGCAAATGATCAGAGATATAGAAGAGTTATCCACTACCCTCTTGAAATTGTAGTTAGGTTTATAATAGAGAATACAGAATTTCCAAACTCATATTATCATTCCTTGGAACTCCTAACTTTTATCTGAGATTTTATGAATAATGCAGAAAAATCACTGTTTTCTGAAATGTCTCTTAGTATTTTTCTCAAAAACCAGTGGCACACTTCTAATAGTCTCTAACATTCTTTATTTTCAAGTGAATTATGCCACATCTTACTACCAGTATGCAGATTTCCCAGGCTGTCTCTCTTTCCTCCATGTAGCTTTATAATTAAATGTTTATAGCTATGTCCCTTGGCAGAGACTGATGAAGGACAAAAATCTTTGAACATCACTGACAGTCTTAAAATGCTGTCTCATTACTAGATCCATGGGGCTGTCTAAGCACCTCATTTTCTTGCCATGCTTTTTTCAAGCATTTCCAATATGTTTAAGATATTTTCCTTTTGTATTTATTTTATATATAATGGTAATCACCCAGGGTCCTCTCACATGTAAGTTGGTGAAGTGTAAGAAAGTCTGAACTTGAAAGTATGTGTGAGGACTGTTGTGGTGAGATTGTATTCACACAGGGTAGAGAATATCAAAAGTTATCACTAAACAAGGGGAGAAATGCTAAAGTTTTACCCACTCTTTTTACACTGGCAGTTTTAAACAGTTCTTCACATTAGAAAATAGAACACTTAACCTCCGAGGGAAGTATGTTCCATTAGGTTATATCTCCAAAGTATGGAACAATTCATTTCCAGGAAACAGGTACTTGAACAAGAGGCTTTATGAAAGTTATTTTTTCCAGACAAAGTCGTATTCCCACTTCCCATCCATTTACAGGAAGAAAAGTCTTAGTAGGGTTATAATGAATAGTTAATCTTTACTTCCATTTATTAACACTTAAGAAATATTCAGATCTAGCCTCAAAGTACTCAACCATGTAAGCAAGAACAACTAATGGTTTACAACATAAAGTTCAGAATCCATTAAAAATTGTAGTCTGGTCATTAGGTGATGAGTGACAAAAGACATTTAAAAAATGTTTTGAGGCATTTTAAATAACACTAGACTAGACGAGAATAGTTTGTATATAGAATAGTGATTCACACCGTTTTTATATCATAGATGCCTTGAGAATTTTATGCAAGTATAGATCTTCTTAGGAACATGCACACACAAAAAATTTAAGGGTTTCATTGAACCCTATAAGTCGAGTGTCTATTAGTGTTTGAATCTTTCTTTGCCCTGGACTTGCTTTCTAGTGCTTCTTTCCTTAGGAATCCACATGCAACATGATGACTGCGGAAAACCGAGAACACTTGAGAGTAATGGAATCACATAGCATACTTCTGAATTTCATGAAGCATTGGATTTTGGTATGAATGAAATCGACTCCTGTATTACCAGTGCCACTGTCTTTCTCATGACCTGGTAAAGGCTTGCTTTGGCCACCGGAATAGCCTCTTAACTGTTCAGTCTGTTACTTTTCTTGCATCTTCCACTTCCTGTCACACTGGCTGCCGAAGCCATCAATCCAAAATATTCATCTCACAATTGGAACCTTCACTGCCATCTCAATCTCATAAGCCCAAGCCCTGTACCATGACCTTGCATCTTGCCCCAGGGTATCACTCCAGCATCACATCCCACAGTTCCATTTTCCTCATACCCTCATTACATGCTCAATAATTGCACTCCACTATTGCAGAAACTTTTACAGTTCCCTGAAACACATCATGATCTATAATCTTCATTCTTTGCCCATTTGCTCAGACTCGAGTTTCATCTCTTGCTCCCCTTGTGAACCATTCCTAATTCTTCAAAACTCAATGCAGAGTTCAGTTCCAGTGGGAAACCCTCCCAGACAGTGCTAATCATTTCCCCCTCTGATTCATGGTATCTTGAGCGGGGTTCTAGTGTTGCTCAATAGGAGTCAAATAGATATTTTTGAATGAGTGAATGAATGAACACAGAGAAGATGGGTTGCAAAGCACTTTTTTTCTTTCTTGGGGAACATTGGTTGTCTTGTGAGGTGAGAGCACAGGGTACATATTGGGATGCTCTAGACAGCTTCTCACATGGCCCCATGCTACCACTTTTTGGTTTTCATGCCCTTGTACAATCCCCTTCTCTAGAGTGTGGGCAGGCCTCACTTCTAATGTATATGATGCAGCAAAAGTGATGAGATGAGGTTACCAAAGACCGACTTCATTATTGCTTGCATTCTCTCTCTGACTCTTCTTGCTTCTTGCTCTGTTGAAGCCAGATGCCAAGTTGTGAGCTGCTGTATGGAGAAACCATGTGGAAAATAACTGAGAGTAGCCTCCAGTCAATAGCCAGGGAGGCTACTCTCATCATCATGTTGACATCCTGCCAACAATCATGTGAGTGAGCTTGAAAGCAGATTCTTTTTCAGTTGAGCTTTGAGAGGAAAGCAGCCCCAGGTGACATTTTGAATATAGCCTTGAGAGAGATACTGAGCTGGAGAACCCAATTAAGCCATTCCTGGATTCCAAACCAACAGAAATGGCAAGATAATACTTGTTATTTTAAGTCACTAAACTTTAGGGTAACTTGTTGTTCAGCAATGTTACCAATACGTGTGTGGTGGGAGATAAGACCAGAAAGACAGTTTGAGTCTACATGGTGAAGGGCCTTGTATGGCGTGTGAAAGAGCAGTAGGCAGAAGAATGTCTTCTCACTACCCACTCTCAAGATGTTCACTTCCCAATTCCTGACAACTGTGAATGTATTAGGTCACATGGCAAGGTGGAATTCCGGTTGCTCCTGGAATTAAGGTTGCTAATGAGTTGACTTTAGAATAGGAAGATTAGTTTATCTGGTAGTCTCAATGTAATCACAGGGGTCCTTATAATGTAATCACAGAGGGCCTCGAAGAGGAAGGCAGGAGAAACAGAGTCAGGGAAAGAGATGTGATGTGATGATGAAAGCAGAGGCCAGAATATTACAATTTCTGGCTTTGAATTTGCAAAGGGGCCATGAGCCTCGGAAGAAACACAGTCAACCTCTTGAAGATAGAAAAGGCAGGGAATCATTAAAAAGTCAGGAAACAACAGGTGCTGTGCGGAGAGGATGTGGAAAATAGGAACACTTTTACACTGTTCGGTGGGTTGTAAACTAGTTCAACCATTATGGAAAACAGTATGGTGATTCTCAAGGACTAGAACTAGAAGTACCATATTGACCCCAGCCATCCCACTACTGGGTATTATCCAAAGTATTACAACATTGCTGCTATAAAGACACATTGCACACGTATGTTATTGCGGCACTATTCCACAATAGCAAAGGCTTGGAATCAACCCAATGTCCCATCTGGGACGACTGGATTTAAGAAAATGTAGGCACATATATACATGGAATATTTATTGCGCCATAAAAAAGGATGAGTTGCGTCCTTTGTAGGGTGATGGATGCAGCTGGAACCATCATTCTTAGCAAACTATCACAAGAACAGAAAACCAAACAGCCGCATGTTCTCACTCATAGGTGGGAACTGAACAATTGGACACACTTGGACTCGGGGAAGGGGACATCACACACCGGGGCTATCATGGGGAGGAGGATAGGGAGGAGGGTTGCATGATCTATACCTGATATAAATGACGAATTGATGGGTGCTGACGAGTTGGATGGGTGCAGCACCCAACATGGCACAAGGTACATATGTAACAAACCTGGCGATGTTATGCACATGGTACCCTAGAACTTAAAGTATAATAATAATAATAATAATAATAATAATATAGATAAAGACAGGCAGGAGAAATGGATTCTCTCCCAGATCCTGTAGAAGAAACACAATCCTTTTAACACCTTGATTTTAGTTTGGTGAGGTCCATTTCAGATATGTGATCTGTAGAACTGTAAGATGATAAATGTGTCTTGTTTTAAGCTAAAAAAAGAAAAATAATTCTAGTTCTGCTTTTATTGTACCATACTTCAATTTTTGCTGTTTACTTATTTGAATTGCCAACTAGATAGAGGGGGTTTCTTATGACTAGAAAGGTTTCTATCTTCAGAGCCCAGCACCACAACCAGTGCAGTGTAGGTGTAAGCTGCAAGGCCGTTGAATTGAGAAGTGCAAGCATTGTCTTTTGAAACTTTCAAAAAAGTCTGTCTTATGCTTAATAATAAATTCTTTATGTGGAGAAAATGAATAGCAGCATTTTAATTAATTGTGTATTCAGGCATGAAATTAGTAAAATAGCAGTAGTTTTTGAAAATCGTCTGAAGCCAATGTTATAAAATGAATCCTTAGAAGGAAAGAGCATAGATTGCATAGATTCAAGTAATATGACCAGAAAAGAAAAGATGAGGGGAAAAAGAGAAAGAAAAAAAAAAAGACATGTAGATGAGCATCTTTATGTAATAAATTGGCAAATATTTTAAAATACTACCTCTGGGCTGGCCCCAAATTCCTGATGTCAATTTAAGGTGCAGGAAGTTGACAAATTAGTGGTGATTTTTATCTCAAAGAATCGTGTACTTGACCTACTGAAGCTTGCAGATATCACTTCAAAATAACATTTGAGACATTTTCTAATTCAACTGCTCTAATTACTTAGCATTAGAATTAGATAATCATTATTATTCTAATTTTAAAGGCTATCCTTTGTCTTTTAATATATCTTATTCAGTTATTTATCTCAGACCATTTATTTCAAGAGATGGTTGTTTTATCCGTGAAATACAGCAGCTATTTTTAAAACTTTCTACTGATAAAAAAGGTCATTCTTGATATTTCTAGTAAGTATATATATTTATTCTGTTATAACTATAAGATAAATGCCATTTTATTTTGTAGTTAATTATCTCTTTATTTTGACTTTTTCATGTTTCCTGGAGATATTTTCCTTTATGCATTGTTACCTTAACGATGACAATATTCTAGTTTGTTGAAATAATTAAGTACAAATCACAAGAAAACAGGAGTAGAAGAAATGCTGCTGCACTGTTAGTAAGGCACTTGTTTCTGTTTTGTTTTCAACATCAATCTTACGTTTTCTCAGTATATATGTTAATTATTTGATACAAAAACAATAAATCACATCACTGAATATAGAAATAGAAATGACATCCTAAAATTTTATTTGGCAATAACTGGTGTTATTTTGGAAACAGGGTTAATAACAAAAAGCAAAACGTGATAATCAAATAAATTTAGAAAAGTGGAAGAATAATATTTGTGGAGTTTCCATGCACTGGGAGAGTAGATTAAGCTTTAGAATGGGACTTCAAAATAAGTAGTTGACTTTTTTTTCACATATGTGATTGCATAGATGATGTGTATATATAGGAATATGTATATATATGTATGCATCTATAAATGTGAATAAATATAATTACATATAAACAATATATGTTTTATATAACATATAAATTATCTTTTTATATAATACATAACCTACATTAATATCAGTAAATTACATAATAGTATATGTGTGTATACATATATGTGTGTGTATATATATATCTCTAAGAAGAGAAACATCCATGAAGTAATTAACTTTAAGTGAATTGAAACTTTTTTTTTAACATTTCAGAAATCAAAGCCTGCAATTATGACATTAAGATAATATGTATGCCAATCACCATGACACTCAGTTTACCTATATAGCAAACCTACACATGTATCCTGGAAACTCAAAAAAAGTTTAAAAAATGTGCTGCAGTTACTTGATTTATCAGTTTTCAGTAATTTGTTCCTCTGAAATGTGAGCAAATCAGGGCACTAAAGCTTTCTCCCTTCTTCCCCTACTCCGTCTCCTGTTTCTTTGCTATTGATTCAAATTATTTCTCTATTGCAATATTCCTGTTGCTATGCTTTAATTTGTCCTTGAAAACAGTGGCCCAAATCAAAAGCTATTGTACTTTATATGAGGGTTTCTCTCATACTGTAAAATATTATTTTCTTCTGGAAATAGAGAAAAAAATCTATTGCTTATATGTGAAAACAAGTAAAATTCATGAAACAAAACAAAACTAAAATCATCACTACATAATTCCAGGGCATAATTACATGGTAACAGCTTTGTCAGAAGCTGGGTTCTTAGAGGTCTCAGGAAACATCAGTGCCCCGACCTAGAAAGTATTTATTTACTCTGTGAATGGCAGCAGGTCCTTTCTCCTCTGAGGGTAGGTTGTCAACCGATATATCTTTGAATCGATACCATTTTGAAGGAGTCACCAAGTTAATTTATCCTTATAGTGTCTCCTGTATATGGATTGACAGCTAGGCAGACAGCAAGAGTGTAAACCTGTGTTTCTTAAGATAAAATAGTTGGTGGGGAATTCTAGGCCGCTCTAATTATTATCACTCTAACTTAAACATAATGGCAGGTTGCCTTTTGATTCAGACTCTGATGGTGTAAAGGAAATGAAACAAGCTTTCAATTTCCTGTTCACAGAGGATTGAATTGGCCTCACATAGGCAAAGCAGGGACAAGCTTTCAGTAAAACTGATAGAAATAAACGGCTTAATTTCCATTTAGCCATAATTATGATTATCATGCTGATTAATCACAGGCCATGTCTTAAGTTTCTCAAGATTTAGGGACAGGTGAAATTGAAATAATATCCTTGATCCATTATTGGGTGTTAATGATTCTAAATGGAATTGGTCTTCTTGACCCTTCCCTTGTCACACAGGAAAAGGTTCCTGCTTTGTCCTCTTGAGCCTTGTTTTGTTGGAGCATCTGCTTCCATTGGCTCTGACAGGAGCTCTTTCCTTAGGGAGTCCCATTCTTGCCTTTTTCCTTCTAATTATTCAGACTGTTTCCCTCTTTCGTTTAGCTACGTGCATCAAGCAAAGCTTTATTCAGTGATTTCTCTTGAGATAATGCTCTGCTGGCAACTCACCATCGACAACACAAATGTGGCAGGAAGTCATCTAACAACTTGAAACTGTAAAAAAGTAGAAAATATACCCATGAAGCCTAAGCAAAGAGGATATCCACGTAGTAGCCTTCTTGGTGTTTCAAAGATCTTCCAGAAAAGGGACTTTATTATCTTGCACATAGTGGGTGCTTAAAATATACTCTTTGATAATACCAATGATGACTGTTGTAGTTGTGCCTCTTTAAAAGGAAGTACAAGGTAATCATTGTGGCTTTCCAGCTGCTGAGTTGGGCAGCCTTTCAAATTTGTTTGCTGGTTATTCAATTTTCCTAAATATTAGCTGCACATGGAATAACCTGGGGAAGTTTAAAATATTGATGCCTGGATCTCATCCTCAGAGACTCTAAGTTACTTTGGCTAGCATGTAGCCAGGACCTTGGGATTTTAAAAACCTCCTAGGTGATGTGTACATGCTGGCAAGGTTGAGAATCATTGTCTAAATTGCATTAGCTGGTATATGCTGGATGCTTTGGTGCCAGCCCTGTGCTAGGTGCATTACATATGGCATCTTGTTTGCTCAGCAAAACAATGCCATGTAGTTGCAATTATTACCTCCACTTTGCAGATAAGGGGAACCAAACTCAGACAGGCTCAGTGAATTTTTCAAAGTTACATGGGGCTGGTGAACAGTCAAGAAAGGATTTCAACCAGCTCTGTCCACAGTTATATGCTGCTGACCATCTTCATTGGCAGGTTTTTGACCAACGTAGAACACATGGCTCGTTACATGTTGCACATGGTGTGAGGGAGATTCCTTTGTTACCAGGAGGTTAAGCTGGCTAGTGTTTTCCAACCTTTCCTAATGATGAGAATTTTCTGGAGTTTCCAAGCTTCTTCCCTGGAAGCTGATTCAGCAGTTCTGGATTGGAGGTCCAATAATTTTGTTGTTGTTGTTTTTGTTTTTGTTAGCAAATGCTTTGGTTGATTCTTACTGTAGAGAAGCTGGGGAAGCTCTGGAAGAGATGACTGGTGAAGAATCCTGGGATTCTGTGATGCATTCTCCAAATCCTTCTAAGGGAAAGCTGGAAAACTCTGTGGTTCTGAATCCCAATGAACCAGCAGTGACCGGAATAACCTTTACACCATGTTCCTTTAAGTTGCAGGCTCTGCATATTACCTTGGCCTCATGTTTACGGTCTCCTCTTCCTGCATCCATCCTGGCAGTGTTGGGACCAATGCTCTTTACATACTTTTGGGCCTGCTTCATCATTTAAGTTCTTTCTTCTCATCTGAAGAGCTGACTTTGCTCATCTATGCCCATCTTACCTCTATGCTCTGTGATGTCAAGTTGATAGCTTGAAATTGGCCATGATAAGAGGTGTTCATTTTACTTTTTAATTTAAATCTTACAATAGAATAGTTTTATAGGTACAGACAAGTTACAAAGATAGAAGAGAGATTTCTCTTATACTCTTTGGTGGACATTTTTACAACATAAATATCAGCAAATGCTAAAATTAGGACTCTGCCCCATTTCCCATACACCATCCTGAAGCCCATTTTCAAACATTTAAGGCACACCACTATTTAAGCTTTCAGCACCACCTACAGAGAGTGTTAGCATTGATGGCTGGAAAAGGAAAAGTTTCATTAGATATTTTCAGATGTTTTGTGTTTGTAAGATTCTCACTTAAAAAAAATACACAAATCTAGGAGAATGTATACTCAAAGGACAGGAGATGGAATGCAATGCTGATTCTACTTGATAAATATTAAACAGTAGTGAACATACTGGGAAAAAAGCAAACGATATCTGTATTTTATATTTTATATATCTGAAGAGAAGAACTGGTAAATTTGATCTGAAAAATTCTATAAGCATCTATTGGCTCAAACTAGGCCTCTAGGTATAAAGCACTTATTTTTTATGGAGTGTTTATATAATTAGAAGCTTCACTGCAACTCGTGATAAAATTTTGCTTCGTATTTACTTCATATAGTTTAATATTTTAAAATTTCTATCTAGGAGACCTATGGACTTATGACTTATTCAAATATTTTAAGGATTTTATAAAGTGTTTTAATTTCGGAAACAAAAATCATTGCCAATTACAAAAGCCATATTACGTGTCACATCAATGTGAGCTTTGCTAAATCTAACACTTCTCAGTCAAGAGCAAGGCCAGGTCTCACTTACTCCAGAAAGCATTTCCTGCCCACTCCAGCCAAGAATGTTCCTTCCTCTTTCTGATCTATTACTGCTTTTCCCCACAAATTGTTATTTGGTACTTAACATCAGAAGACCTGTTGCAAGGTTGTCTTTCAGCTGTCTTAAGATAGCTTCTGTTTTGTTACAGATCTTTAGCTTTGATATTTATCTTATCATGTGCATTTGTTTCATTTTTCTTGCACAGATTTCCTAGAATCTTAAATTTCCTTTTGTCTTTGGAAGAGATTTTAAAGGTCATCTTTCTGATACCTATTCAGTAATATCCCCTTACAAAATCTCCTCCTTGCTACTGTTTAGTCATTGAGCCAAGGTGGGCTTCAAGGGCATGTGACCTGTGCAGTTCCCCAGGACTCCTTGTTCAGAAGAACCCCACACTTGATTTAATGCTCTGCAATTGTGTCTGAAATTCTTAATAATTTGTGAACAATGGATCCTGAATTTTCACTTGGCACTGGGCCTGCGAATTATGTAAGCAGTCCTGCATCCAGCTGTTGATCACTTGAAGACATTAATCACATTTTTTCTTTATAAAAACCCCATTGCTTATCATGAAATTGGTGCTCATTAAATATTTTCTAATTGACTTGGCTTGGTGGCTCACACCTGTCATCCCAACACTTGGGGAGATTGAGGCAGGTGGATTGTTTGAGCCTAGGAGTTCAAGACTGGCATGGGCAACATAGTGAGACCCTATCTCTAAAAGACCTCTAAAAGAAAAAAAAAATTTTTTTAATTAGCAAGGAGTGGTGGTGCACACCTGTGGCCCCAGCTCCTTAGGAAGCTGTGGTGGGAGGATTGGACTTGAGCCCAGGTGGTAGAGGCTGAAATGAGATGTACTCATGCCACTACATTCCAACCTAGGTCACGGTGTGAGAGCTAATCACACACACACACAAAAAAAAAAATCTGATGGTATGGAAAAGACTTCCTGCCAATCTTTGCTGACCCCAAAAAAAAAAAAAAAAAAAAAAAAAAAAAAAAAAAAAAGTCTAAGAATGTGTCCAATCTCTTTGGAGGTAAAATATTTCACAGGGGTAATGGGTTTTATTATGCAATTAAATGGTTGATGTTAGCTATAGAAAATGAGACTTTTTAGGTAAATAGACATGTTACATTATTTTACAAGGTAACTAACATTAAAAGCAACTTTATAGTACTAAAAATTAATGGTTTAGGCTTTGTGCATAACTTTAGTAACAATAATTTACATTAAAATATAATAACAATGTAGGAAAATCCAACTGAGATTTCTTGTCTCATTTTCACTTAAGCCTGAAGGTATAAAAACACCAGTTGGCAAATGTAGGTTTTGAATAATCAAATAGCAAAGCCTAAAACAGTCCTTAATGTTTGTGAAAGTAAAGAAAAAACAAAAGAAAGGAAAATAATTTTTACTAGAGATCCAAACTGAGCTTGTACTGCTCAGTGGGAAACGTTAATCAGTTCATTATTATGTTTGTTATTTTCCTTCGTTGTGTAAGTGAGCAACATTGAAAAATAAAATAATAAGCAAGAAGGTGGTCTTGGGTCTGTATTTGGAAAACCAACAAAACATCCACTAGCTATTTGAAAGCTAAAAGATTCACAAAATTGGAGTTTTTGATCACTGTATTTTAATATTTATATGTAGAAGTGATAAGCATGTATGATATGAAAGAAAAATACTCACTGGTATTTAAGGTGCTACCTAAAATACTGAGCTAAGCAGTTTTATTGATGCTGTATACATACTAATAAAACAGTCTCCTTTTTATAACTGAGACTTTCATAATTGAATGGGAGGAAATACTTAATCATATTACTATATTGTTGTAATGGTGTATTGACTTCTTAATGTGAGATATAATACTTTTTTATGTTTAGAAATGTAAGGAAACAAAACTCTTTGATCTCTATATGTTTTGATACTGAGGCTATCTATACATAATAGTACACACTTTAGGAACAAATAGGGCATTCCATTGGCAGTAATTACTGTATATCGAGAACTTGCCCCTTCTGACTGAACAGGCAGTTTCTATTCAAAAGACCCTGTTTACCAAGTAGTGAGTCAAATTGTGTTATTTTTATCCACTCAAGTTCCATGCTGAGAAATATTTCAGAGTAAGTGTTCAACAGTGAAGAATATAAAGAGTTCTACATTGATGTGTACTTTACCTAAAAAGAAACTCTTTATCTGACTCTTGCAAGATTTGAGCTTTTCAAGAGTTAGATTTCATGTGCCATGTCTGTAGTTAACTGAATTGAAAGGGGCAGCATTCTTAGTTAAAAGCTAAGGTAAAATTATAAACTAATTTTTGGTTTAAACATGAGAGATTAATAATATGAACACATGTAAAATTGATTGAAAAATGGCAACTTTAGAAAGCAGTTAAAGTTTCTCAGATAAATCATTGCATTCTGTTTTAAATTATGATTCATATATACATCAACTTCTTTGTTAAATTGTAAGTTCTAGTGGGCAAGAGTAATATCTACACAGTTTTGCATATAGCATATTTGCTAAAATATATTTATAAGAGGAATTATTGAATTATTATAAGTGTGGTAAAAACTAGAATAGCATGATTAAGTTGCTGCACAGTTCAGTAAAGAGAAAAATCAAAACCATTGGCAACATGTGAAAAAGATGCCACCAGAAATGTCAAAATGTTCACTTGGGCTTTCTAGGGATATATTATTATATGAAATCCATCAAGTCAAAGCTTTGCTCATTTCCCCAAGAAGTGTATATTCTTTAGAATTGGCAGAAAAACTCCCCCACGCTAGCAACCCCACACTAAGTATCTAGGAAATTGAATCCTCTGGACCACACATAATCTACAGGTCAAGCCTGTTTTTCCACTGTTATACATCTGCAATTTCTATCTTCTGAATATGTTTGCAAGCCCATAGAATATATTATTTCAAATTGTATCTATAATAGCTACTTAATTTCTGGAGGTTATGCGCAAAGTTAGGCTCCAAAGTAGTAGGTTGGCTGCTCACGTGCTAGTACTAGTGTTGGAATCTTGCTAATTTTCACGGAAAGCTGATCCATGCTAAGGCAAAAGTGGAGGGCAGAGTCCAGACCTAGGCAGGCATTAGGACAGAGATCTCTTTCTACCAGGCCCAGGGACACATTATTTCACCCGGTGGAGCAAGAAAAGATAAAGCCTGAAGGCCAGATTTCTGGAAATGCTATATGAAATTTGAAAACAGACTTCCTATGAAATGTAACATTTTCTCATTAAACTAATGACGGGAGAACAGCTGTTGACTTTAGTTCAGTGAGCTTTGGGGTTTTCTCTTATTGCATTTTTCATAATATACAAGTGTTAGTGTTAGGATAAAATCCTGGGCTTGCAGTTAGGTGACCTGAATTCAATTCCCTTTGCAGCACTAATGGGCTGCGTGGTTTTCATCAAGACTTTCCTCTGTCATGCTTCATTGCCACTTATGAAATAGGGACAGTAATAAGGTGTCTTTTAGAGATTTTGTAATTTTTGTTTTAGCTGTTCTATTAACACGGAAACAGGTCTGCCACTTTTATTAGATGGTTTCTTGTCCTTTTCTAACTCACGCTCTCTCTCACTCTAGACACTTGTGTGTTAGTTTGCACATGTGCACACTCACATTTTTTGTGGCTTAATGGAAAATATTTGTGGCTAACCTTCCACGCAAAGGTGTTCTAGTCTTTAAGATCATCTAAAATGTCTTTGTGTGAATCTTTATGTAACATTTTTTCAGTCACAGTGAGTTTATTTGATTTTGCAGTTCATGTTCCCTACTCTGTATTTATAGGTATACACTGCACACACCCTTTGGTCAAATCGCAGTTTGCAGATTGTTTTTGCTCACATCGGAGGGTCCATTAGTGTGCTTTGGTTCATAAAAGTCTGCATTGAGTTTGTAGGAAATGTTTAGAGAATGTGACCTTTAAAACTAAATTTACCCTAGGAGAAAGGTAGTGTGTCAGTAAATCTGTGGTTACACAGTAATTTCCTTTTTATGAAAAAATTAGACTAATGCAAGTGACTTATTTATTTTAAATGATGTAAATTGATGATTATAATTGCATACATTCTATTTCACAGTATGTAAAAGAAACTGAGTATTCTATGATTTTAAATTTATTTTATTTTTTAAACCCAATTTGCATTCAAAATGGTATGGTGAATTGGAGCAATTCCTTAAAATCCATATTTTACAGATGGTAAAATGGAGGATCTTTAAGCTGCCTGGTTATTAAATTTAAAGTCAAGTCTTCTGACTAGATTGCACTGTTTCTATTAAAAAAAAAAAAAACTCAGTGAACTCTATTGTTCTAAACACTTGATGTCTTCCCATTGTGATGAAACTGACCTAGTTCCATTTACCTGGGATTCAACAAAGCTTAATGAAGTGTTGAAGTGGTGAATTTATCAAACGACATCAACTGCAAATTTTCAAAATGGTAAAATAGGACATAAACTACCACAAAAAATGGAAAATACGATCAAAGACTGTGATGCGGGCAGCGGGCTGATGCTTATGGAACTTTTTGGTCTTACTACCTTTCCCAGTATCCTGAAGCAGCTGTCTTGGTAGAATGGTGGAATGGCCTTTTGAACACAGTTACAGTGCCAGCTAGGTGCCCTTACCTTGCAGGGATGGAGAAAGGTTTTTCAGGAAACTGTGTAGGCTCTGAGTTGACATTCAATGCATGGTGCTGTTTCTCCCATAGCCAGGATTCATATGTCTAGAAATCAAGGGGTGGAAATTGAAGTGGCACCACTCACTACTACCTCTAGTGATCCACTAGCAAAATTTTTGCTTCCAGTTCCTGTAAACTTATGCTATGCTGACTAGAATTCTTAGTTCAAAGGGAGGAATGTTTCCACCAGGAGATGCAATGATTTCATTGAACTGGAAGTTACGACTGCCACCCAGCCACTTTGGGCTCCTTTTGTTTCTAAATCAACAGGCAAAAAAGGAAATTACTTTGCTGGCTGGAGTTATTGATCCTAACTATCCAGGGAAAATAGGACTGCAACTCCACAACAGAGATAAGAAAGACTATGTCTGGAATACAGGAAATCCCTGTCATGTGATTAAAGTCAGTGGAAATTTACAACAACTCCATTCAGGCAGGACTACTAACGGACCAGATCCTTCAGAAGTTGACATTTGGATCACTGCAACAGGAAAAGAACCATGACCAGCTACCAGCTAAAGGCAAAGTAAATACAGGATAGATAGTGAAAGGATGTAGTTGTAAATCCGTCTATGACCACATGATCAGTTACAGAAATGAGGGCTCTGTCAAGTGTTTCTTCCTTATTTTGTTATGAATATATTTGTGTATGTGTATAGTAGATATCTTTGTTTTCTTCTCTTTCTTATCTCCTTAGTATGTAACAAACGATATATTGACTTTCTATCATAGTGTTTAAGTACCATTAACTTTACATCATAATATGTAAGTTATAGAATATCCAAGAGAATAGTAAACATCACCATGAACTTTGCAACCCTTCTGAGGAAAGGGTTAATGCATTTTCTGCCACATACAGGTTAGTTGTATCATGTTGTGTAAAAGTATGACCTTGTTATCTTTATTTGGACATTAACGTGGTTTAAGAAAATGTACATGGGTGCCAAGTTGAAAAAGGATGGGTTTGTGATGGATTAATTTTTTTGTGCCAACTTGGTTAGGCCATGGTACCCAGATATTTGGTCAAACATTATTCTATATGTTTTCGTGAAGGTGTTTTTTTTTTGAGGAGATTCACATTTAAATCAGTAGACACATAAAGCAGATCATCCATAGTGGGTTAGCTGTGTTCAACCAGTCAAAGCCTTAATAAAAAAGACTGACTTCTTTAGAAGAAGAGGGAATGCAGCCGGCAGATTGTCTTTGGACCTGAACTGCAACATTAATTCTTTCCTGTGTCTCCAGTCTGCTGGTCTACCCTGCAGATTTTGGACTTACTGTCTCCACAATTGTGTAAGGGAATTCTTTAAACCAAATTTATTTTTCTCTTACTTGTTCTCTTTCCCTCTCTGTCTCTATATATGCATATACACACACATCCTATTAGCTCTGTCTCTCTGGAGAGCCCTATCTAATACAGATGAGTTTCTGAAACAATGGAAATACCATTAATAGTGATAAGCTGTCATAAGTAACATAATGGGATTCCACTAAGATGTAAGCTCAATGATGGGAAGGTATCTGTCTCTTGATTACTGCTCTCTACAGCACATACAATATTCCCCAGCAAAGAAAAGGCAGTCAAAAAATGCTTGTTAAAGTTATGAATGAGAAGCCTGTGGAGAAGAGTCATCACTTGGTAAACGAAAAGCTATGCACGCAGCTTATGAAAGGGAATAGTCAAATCTGTTAAATACTTAAAAGCTAGATGTGATGATTATTTGGTCATTGATAATGTTAGAGGAGTGGAATACAGAAATAATTACTAATAACCTTTAAAAGTTTGGTAATAAAAGTTCTCACTTGCTGTGCTTTATTCAATTTACTCATCTATAGGTGAGGAAATACGTGATCATAGTAAAACGATTATGATTTTATAACACTAGGTTTGGGGTGCATTGTTACTCAATAGTAACTGGAAATCAAAAGGTGGTTGCTAAAATGTCCAATGGGGGATTGCATGTTATCCTCACAGCAAACTTAAAATGAATGTGGTATTATTATTATTATTCCTATTTATCACAGAATATAATTGAGGCACAGATATGAAGATATGATAAAGATTCTCTTCCCAGTGTCACAGAATTAACAAAGGTAGACAGTATTGAAATGCACTTTTTTTTCACTTTTCAATAGAAAAAAATGTAGAGAAAAGAGAAGATAGAGAGACAAGGAAGAACCCAGGTGGGGATAGTGTCTGTAGGTCTCCCAGAGAGGCTGGTTTCCAAGAATATTACTGCTTCTGAGAGTGAAGGAAAGCAAAACTGTAATGGTGGGGATCAAGTGGAGCTGGGAGCCCTCATCAACTCAAGTCCCTCTGCCCCGAGTAAGGGGCCCTTGTTGTGTCTGAGGGATGAAGGAAACCTTCTAAACCATCCTAGGTTAGATTTAGAACACCAGTGTGGGGCATGAGAGGGGAGCTGGCTAAAACACAAGCAAACAAACAAAATGGCAAAAAGACCACTGAGCAAGGAGTCCATAAGGAATTGCAGATGAATAATTTGTCACGGCAGCTTCTGCATAGCACTGTGACTTTCCTCTGAGGTGACATCAGTCCAGATACAGGCCTTGAAGAGGTAAGTCTTGGGACTGGATTAAGGGTAGAGATTTGCAGGATCAGGGTGCTGGAAGCATGTAGTGAAATACAGGGAGAAGGCCATTTATTCAATCATAAGATAAATATTTTTATCTCCTACATTCCATGCTCTCAATAAATGTTTGCTTGAGGAGTCTAGGGTGCTGATGAGGTAGTTTCCGAGTTTGCTGGGATGAATTCCTTTCCTCTAGGGAATGAAGGTTTGAATGGGAGCGACAAGCAGTTATATCAGTGTAAGGATGGGCGGGATCCTGACTTACAGGAGAATGTGGTTAGAGAGTGAGGTATAAAGTTTAAAATATCAAAGATGTAATATATCTTGATGGTGACAAGGTCTTGAAAAGGGTATAGCTATCTTCAATGAGTGAATGATGTGGTAGACATGAAGAAGTCAAAGAACTGTAACAGCAGACATTATATTTGGCCAATCCTTCTGTTCCTTCAATTTGCTTGACACAAAGACTTTCAGGGTCAACTTTTAATCATGAGTAGCCTACTTTCAGACGAAAAAAGTGAGGAAGGGGATTCTACAGTCATAGAAAGTGGCTTCAATAGAGGATCAAAGCAGAAAAACCCTTTGAGCCAAACTGTCTCAATTATTGCCTTAAAAATAGTGGAAACAGAAAGCAATTATCACAAGGCAGAGGAGAGGTTATGCTCTATCCTAGGTAGAAGTACTTTCTCGACGGCAGCTTCTCAATATATTCAGTAATGGTAGAATTTTGAATGAGGTCAATCTGTGTTTACAATCACAAAATAATTCATTCAACTATGAATTTGAGCACATTGCTTCTAAAATGTACACACAGGCTTTGAATCGTTATGTGAAATGTGTCACACTTTTGATATAACTGTGCTCCACATTCTTCTTTTCATGCACACACAGAGGTGAAAAGAACTCTTGATTTGTAGCCAAATAGTATTAGCAGTGAACATGCATGTACATGTCTAATTTAGATCTTGGGAATCGTCAGACAGCTGGACGAAGGTGATGCTTTTCCCTCTGTACATGAAAGAATATGAATAAATGGTTTTATGGCTTCATAATTCAGAGTGCATTATATCAGTCAGTCTGAAAAATAAAAATGTTGGTAACAATTCGGCTACAGTTACTCTATCGAGTGAAGGGTCCCCAAGGCAGCAATGTATGAAGCTCCTGCTACTGATTACCACCTGTGTTCAACATGCTCATCACCCAAGCCTGAGCCCCGTGTGCCACTTTGGGCTCAGGAGGGCACTGTGATACTGAGCAAAAGGAAGCAGCCACCGAGTTCACAGTGACCAGAAGAGAGCGTGAGTTTATATTGTATCACAAAAGAGGACTGCCTGAAGTGGCTGTTCTGAGGCTGCAGCTGCTCAGTGGAGCAATTTAGTAAAGTAGGCAGAATCCATGCTTTTGGCAATACTTGCCTCTAGGCAGACATACCAGCTTCTGGACCTTTCTGATGTATGGACAACAACATGATCTTCCTCTTCTCTGTTTCCACCGTCCCTGCTTTAATGAGATCATCAGCACACATCCAGCCTGCTTGATATTCTTCTAATTAATCTCCTCCTTCTCTCCAGACACTCTATTCATTTTTAAAAAGTATGTATCTCAAAACACTGAACTTATTCTTTTGTAAGGCAGAGAATGCTAGCTATTTCCTAATATCTATCTTCTCCTCCTTTGATGTAACAAACACTTAAGCTGAAGAATACATTTCCCTGCTTGCTTTGTAGCTAGGTGTTACCATGTGACTAAATTTTGTCCAAGGGGCTATACAAAGAATTGGTGGGTGCAAGTTCTGGCTCACAGACTTAAAAACAAAAGCACTATGTTGTCCTCTGCTCTGTTCTCCTTTAGTGCTGACTAGAATGCAGATGTGATGGTGGCAGCTGCATCAACCATCTGAGATACCTGCTAAAGGTGGCAGTGCAACAAGGCGGAAGGGGCCTGGGACTCCAGCAATGGGATGCTGCCCTAACAGCTCTGGATTGCTTATACTTGGATTGCTGTGAAGGAGAGGAAATAAATTTTCACATTGTTTAAGACACTTTTACTTTGGCCTTTATTTTAACAGTAAATAAAGGTAATATATTCTGAGGCACCTTGGTTAAAGGTTTTCATTGGCTCCCCATTGCTTAAAGATAAGTCCATAGCCCAAATGAGGGCATTTAAGTTTCTTCCAAATCCAGGTTCAGTTCACCTTTTCAGTACAATTCTCTGCCAATAGCCTAGACCTGATGGCACCACATCTGTGCTGCTTTCCTGGACTCCCTGTAATTTTTTCCTGGCAGATTGAATTTTTTCTTCCTCAGGGCTTCTAGAGCAGTGTGCATGTGTGTGTGTCTGTGTGTGATTTGCATTTCCTTATAATTGCTTATAGTATAATTTGAGTTTATCTCCCTCTCTAGAGATTATTCCACTGTATCTTATTCACCAGAAGTAGACCCCACCCCAGCCCTCTACCCCTAGTTTTGTCACAGGTGAAGTGAACAGTGGATAATCAAAATGGACAAAAAACTGAGGAATGTGTTTTTCTTAAGGAGTAGAACTCTGAATGAAATTGAGTAAAGAGGAATGGAATGAAGGTCTGAAGGCATGTTGCATCATTTTTAATTAAAATGTCTTTGGTGATGGGATGGCGGTGCAGAGGGAGGTCAGGAAATCAAACAGCATGGGGCAGATGCCTTTGGTTACTGGATTCAAGCTGGAAAAACAGTCCCTGACAGACTGCAGTCGTTATTGTGTGTTTCTAGAACTTTGAAAGATAAGGAGGAAATCTGCAGACAAGCTCTGTAGGGAGGAAAGGACTTGGGCTGGTGAAGTCCCTGAGAATAGGCATGTCTGGCTTCACTGCATGTGGAGATGGCCTCCAGTGTATCTGACATTGACAGATGCCCTTTGACATGCAGCTTCCTGCTGTCTCTGACTGGCGCAGGTCCACTTGATGCCCAGTGCAAGAACTCGCAGCCAATGTGTTCAGTTTAATCTGCTTTATACACTGCCCAGCACTTCACCTTAAACAAAAGATATCCTCAGTAGTCAACATTTGTGAATGAAGAATGACATGTCTTAGCATTTTAAGTTTCTATTGAAAAATTATCCTCTGCTTAGACGCATACTCCAAACATCTAAGCCTTATGAGAAAGGTCTCTGGAATAGTCTTATGAATTCTAGTTATATGAAAGCAGGAGACGAGGGGAAAACTGTACCCATCTAAAGTTACAAACTGATTTTGAAAATCAACTTTGACATGAAACCAATGATACAATTTTGTTCTTGTCCTTTTCTTTTTAAACTTCTGAATAAGCTATAAGCTTAGCACAATACAGAAGGCAGAATTTTTCATGAATGAATTGAAGCTTGTCACATAAACGTAGTGACTGAGAACGTTGAGTTCCAGAACAGATTGTATGAACACAGGGCCTTGTTCCATTCTATTATAGCAGTATACTTAAACATGCTGCACTTCAATTTCCTCATATGCAACATGGAGACAATATTACTGTCTACCACATAGCCCTCTTGTCAGAATTAAGTGAGATAAAGATATGAGGGCTTCCTTTAGTGTTGCACACAGAAAGTACAATAAATATTAAAGCTATCCATTTTATTTTATGTAACATTCATTTGTCTATTAATACTCCTTTTCTTTGACTTCTTACACAGTCTGAGACAATGAACTGTTTCAAGGATCATATCATATCACAGGGACTGGTAACCTTATAAAAAGAGAATGTCAAGAATCCAATATCATCTTTTGTGGTTAGATAATATGTGACTTGGGAAAATACAAGTGGGGTCTAAGTAATGACTCCAGATGTCGTTTAGAAAAACAGTTTCTATTATGTTGGTTTTCGTGAAGGTGTGGACAGGACTGGCATATGGTGAAATTTTGTAGGTAGGTTTTTGTAGGTGGGTAGTGGATAAAATCATAAATGTGGTATGTGGGGGTAGGGGGAAGGAATCTTAAAATTAACCCAGATGGCATTTTTGGCACAAATCTTTATGTTGGCCACCCCTGAGACAGTGTAAGGGTTTGAAATGGACTTATGCCCAAATTCTTCATGGCATAATTTAAAAGATTTTAAGCAAAATATGCTGCCACAATGAACACACACTCTGCTTTATGAATGGCCTGTTTATTGCTGTGGTTCCGCATAGCCAGAACAGACTGGTCTAAACCAGACAAATTCATGCAGAGTCATGAAGTTGTACTTTAAATCTATTCCTCACTTCCAAATCCACTTTCAACTACACTAATGTGTAGATATTGCAATGAAATATACTGGGTTGTGCACCTTTTAAACAACTCTATACGTGTCAGTATTTAATGTGGAGCATGAAAGAATCTCTGATTACCAGGCTTCAATGTGCTCTTCCAGCTTGCGTGGCTCTGACTGCAGGAAATAGCAGCTCAATCTTTGAAGCAAAGACTTTTCCTTTGCCTCTGAGAGTAAATAGCCTGAGAAAGAGAAAGCTTCCTCACTCCAAGGAAGTCTAGATAAATGTGTGATAGGAAGGGAGAGGGCTGTCTGTTGTGTCTGTCAGAATGACACCTGAAGGAAGGCAGCTGGCTTCTGTGGAGTGATAAGGCGAAGGTTACTGAGGCAAAGATAAAAAGCTCACTTGGTCAAAATACATTACAAACGGAAAGATCCCCAACAGGAATTTTAGCGTTGCACCCCAGTCTTTCTCTGAACAAAATGACAATCTGTTCTGACTTTTTGAGGGAATATAAGAAGCATACTCTGCTAAGTGGAACAAGGGCAGAAAACACACACACACACACACACACACACACACACACACACGCACATACTCCTGAGAAGCTGGTTTCACTAGCTGTAGGTGGCTGACTCCTTCTCTAATGGAACGCTTTAAGAGAACAAGTCATTTCAAAGAAGCAGGATAGACAAGAGAGGATTTTATTGCTTGAAACTGGAACTTTATTGCTCCAGACACAAGCATTTTTGTTGTTGGTGATGGTATTAAAAGTCGGGGAGCTAAAGGAAAAAAACAACTAGATGCATAGGGCCATGGAAAATCTCACTAACTCAATTCTGTGGTTGGTGTTATTCAAAGATCTTAAAACCCTTACCTGCTTTTGACAAACAGGCACTTTTCCTTACTGTGAGGTATCTCCTATTCCTTCACAGTTACCCCCCAACTCCATCCCAATGTTGCTTCCACAGTGATTTTATGAGGTATTATTTTCCACGGTATATATTTCCTGAAAAATTAGTTTCCCCTACCTGCAAAATACAAGATCATATTATCACAGTGACCAGGTTCTTTTCATACTGTAGAATACTCCTTATGTCCACACATAAGGGATTACCTCTCTATCATTCCTCTGCCCCTCTGTGCATTTTCCCAACCTTTATTTATTTATTTAATTTTTAAGACTTACATGCTTCTTGATAGTTGATTTTCCTAAAAGTTACCTGACAAAATATGTGTTGTAATAAGCAGGACTTAAAGGGAGACAATTATTACTTCCATTTTTCAAAGAATAAAAAAAAAATCCCTTTTGGTAGCTTCTTTGAGATGTCATTTTTAACCTCTATATTTTTTTCCATTCCTTCCAGCAACAATCCATAGCGCAGCAGGAATTCCTGAAGAGGCTGCCATTAGACCATTGCCAATTCAGACCTGTCTTCATGAGCAAGACCACCAGGGGGAGCTCCTTGAGTGAGCTTCTGTGGGATCTTAGGAAAAAGGCAAGGCAAAACAAGAGGGTAGTGGATTTGCAAGACTGACATTCCTTGCATTCAGGGGCCACAAAGACCACCTTCCCTGCTGGGCAACTTACTGGGTAGGAAAAGAAACGCCCCACTAGAAAGAAGGAAATTGATAGTGTTTAAAAGGAGATGGAAGGAAGCAATGTTCGACTGTTGGATGGCCAGGGGTGGTGGTGGTAAGGAGTTGAGTACAGCATGGTGGGCATTCTGGTAATTTCTAGGCCTAGATTTTAGGAATCCATAGCTGAAAACATGGATGAGAGCAGATAGCTTTATGAGGAATGGGGTAGTGGATCAGCACCAGGTGGTGGTCTACTGATGGAGTAAGTAACAGAAGTGAACGAGGGACAAGGGGTATTTCTGTTGGCACCAGTGGAGTTTGTTAGATCAGAGTGTGGAAGCAGCTACAATGATGCCAATGTAAAAGGCTAGATCATTTGTCTTCTAAATGATGGAGGAAATGGCAAATGTCACAAGATGGAAGAAAAGGAAAAATGCATAGATGACCTTTTCCACAGACTTTTTTGAGCTAGAAAGAAGGAATTTGAAGAGACTAGAAGTTCCAGGAATTCTGCTCATAGTGCATGAGTCAGATTTATTGTTCTGATACCATATTAAAATCCTATCATCTAGGATGACTTGGGAAAGACTATGAAGAATATTTTGTTTGCACATACCAATCAAACAATATCTATACTTCCTATTACAAAGATGGGGATGGGATATTTAGACCTTCAAATATGATATGATAACTTTCTATTTCCAGCATGTCTAAATAATAATTTCCCCCCATATAAGTCATATTTTCTTTGGTAAAACAAAAATGAGAAAGAACCGGAGCAAATTACAAGGGCTAGCATTTTTCTCCCCCAGTTTGTGGGAGAGAATTCCATCTTCAATGCCACATTTATCTGTAGCTCCACTGTAGTAACACTGGCCCGCAATCTCTCAGAAAGACAGTGAACCATTCCATCAGGCTAAGCAATAGTCTTCCACATAGTGGAGTGATGGGCAGACACATCAATGACGGCTGTAACTGAAAGTTATGGTTGGCACAGTTCTGGCACTGCAAACGTTAGGAAGATGCTACCACAATAAACCCTCCATGTCCCCATGAATGGCTCCTTGAAAGCTACAGTAGTCTGACCTTGGAACAGCTGGCTTAAAAGAGTTCTGTGTGCAATAGTCTTTTCCAGACCTGCAGGCTGAAGTAAAAGCTGCATGCAGTTAAAAACACATTTTAAATGGTGTGTTTGTATTTTGACACCCATGTTGGGGACACTGGGATAGTTGAGGCACATTAATAACTCCTTTCTACCATGCTTTCTGAACTAAAAAGGGAGTGAATTCAGAAACTTGTGGCTTTAGATGAGCTAAACCTTTATAAGTATGTTTAATTTTTCTTTCTTTCTTTCTTTCTTTCTTTCTTTCTTTCTTTCTTTCTTTCTTTCTTTCTTTCTTTCTTTCTTTCTTTCTTTCTTTCTTTCTTTCTTTCTTTCTTTTTTTTTTTTGCCTAACCAGCTATTTCTGAATTCATGAGTAAAAAGTTCAGGATCAAAATGAGCTGAAGGAAGATGAGAATGAGAAAGGAGAGATAGAAAGACAAAAGAAATAGATAACGAATGGGCAAAGAGAGAGACAGGGTAACCAAAGGAAAATTTATAGCTATGCTTTCCAATGTCAAACTATTTCTTACCTCTTTTAGTTTATTTAGCAATACCTATTACATTAAATTATAACTATACAAGTGACAATCCTTTATTTGAGTATCTATGATTAGCTTTTCATATATTTTTTCCTGCAGAATACAATTATTAAGAATTCTCATATATTTATTTTGAACTATTTAATTTTTTAATCCTTTTTATTTTTTAAATCTTTTTATTATTATTATACTTTAAGTTCTAGGGTACATGTGCATAACGTGCAGGTTTGTTACATATGTATACTTGTGCCATGTTGGTGTGCTGCACCCATCAACTCGTCAGCACCCATCAA
>NW_016811046.1:490191-493688 GCF_001698545.2 Rhinopithecus bieti
TTAGCTATGCCCTGTCCCCAGAGGTGGAGTCTACAGAGACAGGCAGGTCTCCTTGAGCTGCTGTGAGCTCCACCCAGTTCAAGCTTCCCAGCAGCTTTGTTTACCTACTTAAGTCTCAGCAATGGCGGGCGCCCCTCCCCCAGCCTTGCTGCTGCCTTGCAGTTAGATCGCAGACTGCTGTGCTAGCAATGAGGGAGGCTCCGTGGGCGTGGGACCCTCCCAACCAGGTGTGGGATATAATCTCCTGGTTTGCCCATTTGCTAAGACCCTTGGTAAAGTGCAATATTGGGGTGGGAGTTACCCGATTTTCCAGGTGTTGTGTGTCTCAGTTTCCCTGGCTAGGAAAAGGGATTCCCTTCCCCCTTGCACTTCCCAGGTGAGGCGATGCCTTGCCCTGCTTCAGCTCTCGCTGGTCAGGGTGCAGCAGCTGACCAGCATGATTGTCTGGCACTCCCTAGTGAGATGAACCCAGTACCTCAGTTGAAAATGCAGAAATCACCTGTCTTCTGTGTCGCTCGTGCTGGGAGCTGGAGACTGGAGCTGTTCCTATGAACTATTTAATTTTACACGCAGTTATACAATTACTCCCAATTTCAATTAAGACCTGCAAATAAAGAAACAACAATATATATTGTGTCATAATTCATTGTGCTTTAATGAATGATTGTGAGTGCTTTACCATTTGCATGTTACTCAGCTCCTTCATTTTATTGATAGGAAAATAAGCTGAGAGGGGGTTAAGTTTTGCTTATGAATTTGGCTCAGTTATATATTAATTATTGGCTAATGTGTTCATTCTCCACAGACCTTCATATCTCTCATTGCAGTCTTCTCCCAACTCTTTAATTTCAAGTTAAGACAGAAAAACTAGAGTCTAGGTGTCACACAGAAGTATTTTGGGGACAATCCCTGCTGAATGAGTTACATCTCCTATACTTGGCACTAGCCAAGATCATCTGAGCTTGGGAGGAAAGGTGTAGGGGTGGGGAAGAACAGCTCTTTTGGATTGGTGTAGGGTGTACACTCACCAGTTTCTCCCTTTGGTGCTGTGGGGGACATCAATCAAGACAGGAAGCGACCTGTGGCCTGCTGTCAGTCCAGAATCATGGGAGTTGGTAGCCTTACAGATGTGCTTATCCCTTAGTGTCTTGGATTTCCTACAGTGAAAGTGGCTGAGGCAGGGTGCAGAGAGTGTCTGAGGATAGCTCCATGTCTTCCTCCCTATGGATAATCTCATGATAAGCTGTATTAGTTCATTCATTCATTCATTCATTCATTCATTCATTCATTCATTCTACAAATATCTATAGAGAATAGATGTCTGAGTAGGACTAAGAATCAGCAGTGCATGAAAGCCCTCATGGACTCTACTCTAATGAATCTTCCCAGACACCCGAAGAAGGGCTCACTGCCTGGTAAAGTAGAGGCAGTGGTAAAGGATGGTAGCTTCTGATGGCATGATGGAACAGCAAGTTACCAGATGGAGAAAAAGCCTCCAACATGGATGGCAACAGAGAGCCATTGATAGGATAGGTTGCTTCTGTATATCTCATCAGATGCCAGATAAGATGAAGTGAGTGCCTCCTGTTCCACTAACTCACATGGCCTTCTATGTGTCCTAAAGCTTAGACTAACCCCAGGATGAAAGAATGGCAGGGGGCAATGAATGAATTTGAGGAAAAACTGTAAATTTGTAAAATAACTTGGAAATTACTAAAGTAACTGAATTTCTTTTGAAAATGACTCAATTACTTTCATGTGTATGTGTGTGTGTGGAGTATTAGGTGAAATGTAAAGAAAATAACAAATTGGTGTGGTTTTGTTTCGGTGTGTTTTTTTTGTTAATATATTCCTGCCATAGTGACAATAATAAAAAAAATCAAAAAACCCTGAAATTTGGTGAGCACCTCTTATGAGTATCAGGGACAGGTATAGGTTTTATATATATGTATATATACTTTTCAGGTCTAGAATATCTATATGTCAGGTCTAGTATGTATATATTTTCATAGGAATAACTTTCCAGAGGAAAAACTACTCATAAGTTGGAGAGAAGATTTGAACTCTGGAGGTCTGTCTGATTTCCAAACTTGAGATTTCTCTTTTGGAGGAGAAAGCAAAACAAAATCTAGTTTCATTAACTGATAATAGTAATGATACTAATTATTTGCACACATGGGCACTCTGGGTGTGTCAATTTAAAGAAAGCGTATCTGCAAAATGAAAGAATGTGCTTCTTGCCAACAGATGCTGCAGAATCTCGTAGGATGTCTAGTGTACTCTCTTGGGATAGACTGGGAGAGTTAGGTTTGCAAACAGAATTTACAATTTTAAAACACCTAATTTAGGTCTATGCTAATAATTTAAAGTTTCTGTATTTGTATTTTTTTAATAATGTCAGAATGTTTGAGCTTGTGAATAACTCTTTTGTTTTGTTTTGTTTTGTTTTGTATTTGAGACAGAGTCTTGCTTTGTTGCTCAGGCTGGAGTGCCATGGTACAATCTCAACTGGCTCAACCTCCACCTCCCGGGTTCAAGCAATTCTCCTGTCTCAGCCTCCTGAGTAGCTGGGACTACAGGCACCCACTACCATGCCCCACTAATTTTTATACTTTTAGTAGAGGCAAGGTTTCACCATCTTGGCCAGGCTGGTCTCAAACTCCTGGCCACAGGTGATCCACTCACCTTGGCCTCCCAAAGTGTTGAGATTACAGGTGTGAGCCACCATGCCAGGCCTAACTTTTTCTTTAGAAACAAAATCTGTAGCACAGGCAAGACTATAACTCTCAAACAGATCGTTATTTTTGTTAAAAGTTAGCTCATAATACTGAAACCACTTCATTGGAATGAATGTCTTCTGATAAATGTTCTTGACACTACAGTAAATTCCAGCTGAGCCACAGTTACTGTTTTAGGGCTTGAAATGTGATAGAGGTCAATTACATTTTTATTTAGCCAGTGTTATATAAATTCTGAAAGATGAAAGGATATGCCAACGAAAAAAAATACAACTTGTATAGAGAAACTATTGCTCTTATTTCCATGTAGTGGTGAAAGTCAATATATATAAACCAGAATATAACTGGTTAAAAGATATGTGCTTTTAATATGTTAATGTTTTTACTTTTTGTCTCTTGAAAATATACATCAATGACACTCATTTCCCATTAATTTGTAGAAATGTCCTAATGAGAATAGTGGAACCCTCTATCAATTCAAGTTTTCAGAAACACAACACTTTGCCTTTCAATCCATTTTCTTTTCAGTAATATGCTATTTAGACCATAAACTATGATACAGGCCGGGCGCAGTGGCTCAAGCCTGTAATCCCAGCACTTTGGGAGGCCGAGACGGGCGGATCATGAGGTCAGGAGATCGAGACCATCCTGGCTAACACGGTGAAACCCCGTCTCTACTAAAAAATACAAAAAACTAGCCGGGCGAGGTGGCGGGCGCCTGTAGTCCCAGCTACTTGGGAGGCTGAGGCAGGAGAATGG
>NW_016811046.1:495487-522604 GCF_001698545.2 Rhinopithecus bieti
GGTGCGGAACTGGCATCAGCTCCTGCCTAAAATTCTACTAGCATTATTAGCAATCTTTCTGAGTTTAGGTTGAATGTCAGCTTGGTTATCTGGATACCCAACTCCATATAAATTTATTGAATGAATGAAGAAGATCCTAGAATTTTTGTTTTCTTTTTTTCTGTCTAATATATGATTCAGCTGATACATTCTTACAATAACTAGTCTAGTCACTTTTGTAGGAATGAGAGTGAGAAAGAGAGGACTTTCATACTCATTTCAAATGCAATGTGTAATCCTTAGCACAACCAGTGGAGGGGAGATGGGAGCAAAAGTTGGAAGTATCACTTCTATGCTTAAGGTTTAACTAAGATAGGAAATTTGCAAGCTATGTTAAATGCATTGCATGACTGTCAAATACCCATAGTCTCCCATGCTGGAAGGTTGCCTTTAATAAAAACAGTAGACAGGTGTTGGAATTTATCAAGACTCCATCCTTAGCATGGAAGATTTTAATTAGAAAAAGGAGGCTCTTCTGCAAATATGATATACACAAAAGCACTGTCTGTAGACAGACCTTTGTCAGGACTTTTAGCTTGCCATATCAAAAAATGTTGGATTTTGACTTATACTCATGCCCCTTGGTCTAGCTACTTTGTGTGTGGCACAATCAGTTCAGCCTTATAAGATGCCCTGGACAGAAATTTTATCCTTTATATTTGAATGAATACTTTTGTTTTGGCCATTAGTAGACACTCAGTAAATTTCTCAGTTGATAGAGTGCCTGCAGCACATGTTTCTAATCATTATTTACTGTTAAACGGCTTTAAAAAGAAATAAGTGTACATATATGACAATATACTTTTCCTTAAGAAGGAAAAGGATTTTGGCCAAAGGGAAAGGATGTTAGCCCAAACCAAGACCTAGAATAACTTAACGTATAGAAATCAAGTACTCACAGTAGACTACAGATTGAACATTCATGAGCCTTATAGGTGCTGCTGATAAGCCTACAAACAGTTAAGGATCTTAAATGACCTTTTCACCACATTCAACGTGTCTTATCCAGTTTCATGCCTTACATTTTTGGAAGATTATTGAACATTGGGTGAGTTTGAAAAAATAGACAAAAGAGCAAGGGTATTTTCTTTTTTCAGAAAAGGACAAGAATAAAGTAATTGTAAAGAGACAATAACAACCAGTTTTCAGACTAGTGAAATAACATGGATTCAGCTTCACTAAAGATATAATTCAAATATTAGTAACAGTCATTGGCCATTAGAATTGGTAAAGACTTACTTAGGCTATGCTATCCTTTCTTAAATATTGGATGAATAAATAACCTAGGGAATTAAATATTTAAACAAATGTATCTCAGGGTTGGTGGTCTCTTAATTCCAGTTACCTAACATTTTTTCAGTTTCTTCTGGTTTAGTGATGAATAATTAGCAGAGAATGGACTATTTAAATCAAGTTATATAAATTTAATTTACTCATTAGGTTATATAGGGTTATCTGTAACTGATTAAGGTCCTAATTCTGCTAAATTAAAAGTCACCAGATAATGAAAAAGACAATGCCCCATTGCTAAGAAGCTGGTTCCTTAAATTGTGCCGTTACCATACTTTATTTTCTAAGATATTATTTGCTATTCAGCTTCTCTTCTAGTTAAGAGTATAATTCTTCTTTTACTAAAACTTTTTAAATACATGATATTTATATACCCATTATTATTGGGTACATGTGATGTTTTGATACAAAAATAGAATATGTAGTGATCAAGTCAGGGATTTAGGGTATCTGCCACCTCAAACATTTATCATTTCTTTGTGTTGGGAACATTTCAAGTCCTCCCTTTTAGCTGTTTTGAAATATACATTATTGTTAACTATCAGCACCCTATTGTGCTATCAAACATCAGACTGTATCTCTTCTATTTGGCTGTGTATTTGTGCCCATTAACCAACCTGTCTTCATCTCTTCTTTCAACTTCACACCATTCCCAGCCTCTAGTAACTATCATTATACTCTCCACTTCCATGAGATTATGGTAACTCTTAAATATTGGGAACTGGAACTCATGACAGAGTGTTCTTGAATTTTCTTTGTATTCTTTGGAGTTTTTTGTTAATGGAAATACTTGTGGTTTTTCTTATCTATAAAGCACTGCTTTCAGATTTTTCTTAATATGTTTGATTACTGTATTAAAGATTTCATGCTCTTCATATGCAGATAGTCCATTTACTGTGCCTTGGAATAGCAGAAGCTTTGACATCTTGGGATTATTACTCACTTTTTAAAAAACCAATGCATCATATAATTTCATAGTAGTTCATTAGCTGTTCAGTCACTTGTGGATTTTTTAAAATATATTTATGTGATGGTCAACACTTCATCCACAAATTATTTAAAATATATGTTATCAGGTAATACCAGTGTGTTAAATTATTTTTACTAATAGGACAATATGACAAATTGTAGAATAAACAATTAGCAACTGGTTGGCTGGAGGCAGGTCCTTCCTGTTGTTCTTGTATTAGTATGTAATGAAACTCATTTTCAGTACAGCTTGACTTACAAGAAGAAAGAGTATTGAACAGGGCTGAAGGATGTCCTTAGATCTATGTACAAATTATAGCCCTGCAACCTGGGCAGATCTCTTCATTTCATTCGGCTTTTCTTTGTCCTCTTGCAAAACGGACATGCAAATCCATAGTTACCATGAGTAGTAAAGTGTATGTTAGGTGTTACAAATATTAAATTTGATGGTTTTGGGAATATTTTAGATGTTACCCTTCCAGGGTGCCTTCCCTGATCTGCCTCATTGATAGGTATAGGTGCCTCTACTATATCTTCTCTTTGCACATGGGGCATATTTTTGTCATAACATCCATCATAATCATTTGCTTTCTTGTCTACCCTAGCTTCACCCTCTATACTGTGAGTTCCTGAAAATCACTGTATTTTCATCTCTGTATTTCCAACTCCACATACCCATATACCACATATCACATATCATATAGTGGCTGGTACAAAATAGATGCTTAGATTTTACTGAAAAAAAAAATGATTAACAACAAAAGAAGTTGGATAATCTCAATATTTTCTTAAGACAAATACAGTAGTTTCTCCAAGTGTATTATTTATGAAAGAAATTAGTTTTTCTTTATATCTCCAGTGAAAGTGAAAACATATTTTAAAATTTTACAGTACTTATATTACAGCCTAATGCTACAGTCTGGAAGTACAAGTATCTGTTACATTAGGCTCGGGTAAGAAAACACTCAAGAAAGGAATTAGAGTTATGACCTCCTGAAGTATGGAATTAGAAGGTTAGCATGAGGGTGTGGAGGGCATTTGATTATGAATTTTTAAACCAGAGGTAGCTTTAGAAAAATCTACTTAAAATGCATCATGGTTTATTAAAACAAACAAACAAACACCCAACATATGGATCTGCATTGTGATTAACCCAAAGTGGCAGGTCCCTCACAGGCAGCCTTGACTCATGGTGCAAGCCCACCTTCAGGCCATATTCAATACTTGGGTGAATCTTCTTTAGCTGAACAATGAAATATGATGGGAAGACACTAGTATTTTGTTAGAATATTTTATGGGGAGAAGGGCAAAGGGCTTTACCTACTATATAGGAAAAATTCATACGATTCTGTGTTACACACTTTGTCTCTTAAAAAGCCTCTCAGGCTTCCGTCAGCACACCTCTTCTCTCTTCCCACCAAGCCTCTAACAACCTTCTGTTTATAGGAGCCATACACATCTGGCTCTAAACTCATGCCGGCCACCCAGCATACCAACAACTGGCAGCTAGCAGACACCACCCATTTAGAAAGCAGTTAAGGAGACTGCGTTGCCGTGGTTTTCAACTTTTATGTCTGTCTCTGAGTTAGAAAAATAATTTACACTGCGATCACGAACACATATATACTCAGGAATGTAATTGAAATAAAATGTTTGTAAAATAATTTTACAAGGGACTTATATTTTCTCTCCTATTCTAACTCCTTCCTTCTTGTCTCTCCTCTTGTCCTAAAGTATTTAATTTTTTAAAAAAGATACTACTAGTCTGGACCCAGCAGTTTCCCTATATTAGCAGTTTGAAAACATTGTTTTACTATTGTTTGCATGTGGTTCTCAGATTCTCAGTCCACGTCTCAAGCATCTTATCAAGGTGCTTATACCACTACAAACAGGGATTTTGAGCGGGGAGTGGGTAGGGAGGCTGCTTCTACTGTTAAAAAGTAGCATTTAAAAAATATTATTACCTAAGAAACTTGAGAACAGAGGAAATAAGGCTGCCTAATATCGATTATTTAGCGCTTCCTTTGAGATACGCCATTTTTAACCTCTTTGCCCAATTCCTCTTTCCTGGGTCCAGGCAGGAAATGTGTTTAGCCTTGAAAAGCACTGTGCTTCTCATGTTCCCTAGGGCCACTGGCCTGCTAAGGTTTCTCTTCCTGAAAGGCAAAGCCTTTTTTATTATTAATGTTTCTTTAAATCCCAGCTATACAATCTCTAAAAGTGGAAAATGATAAAATATGTGTAAATTCATGTTTAATTTGTCACTTATTCATCACTGAAAACATTCCTCTTCTCTTGGTCATATGCACAGTTGTCTTCCCTCAAATTCTGAGGAATGTTTTTGCCTAATGCTTATATAAGTTATCACAAGCTGTTTCCATATTGGCCATGGGGGATATATTGTTTGTTTGTTTGTTTGTTTTTAAACAGAGTATTGCTCTGTTACCCAGGCTGGAGTGCAGTGGCGCGATCTACCCTCACTGCAACCTCCACTTCCTGGGTTCAAGCGATTCTGCTGCCTAGTATCCCCAGTAGCTGGGATTATAGACACGTGCCACCACACCCATCTTGTTTTTGTATTTTAGTAGAGACTGGGTTTTACCATGTTGGCCAGGTTGGTCTCAAACTCCTGACCTCAAATGATCTGCCCACGTCGGCCTCTCAAAGTGCTGGGATTACAGGCATGAGCCACCATGCCTGGCCAGAGATATATTGTTTAAATGCACCATCAGTCTTACTGCCACCACTCCCTTTACAGGTGGCAGCTGGTTGAGCTTACATTGTAATTTATCAACATTATTAACATATATATGTGTGGATATATGAAGGGGACTATGGGGATTTTACATGAATATGGAGCAGTGTGGTTCATACCTTTAAGGACATTAAAATAAAATTCAATCAGAAGCAGTCACCACATGCAATGCTTAATCATATAATATGGTGACCATTTGCTGATGGTTCGACACCATATTTCCAAAGCGTTAATGCTTTCAAATGACTCAATCAACTTCTGCAAAGTTATTCAAAAACTGCTAAATGCAGAGCCTTTTATGTTTTCCTATTTTTGCTACCAAATTCATTTAATAGAAATAACTCTTTGAGTAAGTGCACTTGCCTACGGTGGAAAACACTTTATTTGGTGGCAATGTTGAAACAGCCAATATGAATTATAGGCATTTACTGAAGTAGAATCAAGAAACCTATTTCCCCCTTCAAAATCAATAGAAAAATTGCTACTTACACTAGGTATTCTTTGTCTTTGTAAAGACAAATGACAGTGCATTCTGTTTCACGGTAGTTGAAACATTTCTCAGCTGGCAAAGTTGTTTGGTTCTCTATTTTACCTGTGCAGATAAAAGGATCCTTTTGCATCTCAAAGGCTAGAGGCAATGTTTTTCACAAATAAATAACATACTAAAGTGAATGTTAATTTTTTAAAAATTAGCCTTTTGAAAGAGATAGCACTGAATTTCTGACAGTAAAATTAATGTTTCTTTATCAAAATCTTAAAGTCTGAAATAGTAGATGTTTTAAAATTCAGGTTATATAGAGATGATATTTTCCATTCACGAAGTTATCATTAATACTTCATAAAAAACACAAATTTCAGCCTACGCAGACTTTTCTTCTTGGAATTTGAAATGCTTTTATGATTTTTGCATCTTGAATCAGTAATCTTCAAAATTTTATACTTAAAAATTTTCTGTTGGATAATTATTAAATATTTTGCTGTCACAATAAAATTTTACCATGTATTGATGTCATGATTCCTTATTAGTGCTACTGAAAATATATATGTATAATTTCTCTTATTTAATAAAAGCACATTTATTATTTGTTTATGAGTATGTGCAAAAATTAGGCAAACAATGGAATCCCGTTGATCTGCTCATATTAAAATGCATTTAAATGGGAACATGTATGAGTACATAACAGTGACTAGTCAGTACTGGGAGCTATCAGAGATTCACTGAAGTTCAAATAAGTAGTAACCTTTCATATCTTAATTCTTCCCTAAATTGTTTGCATCCTAAGAAAATATAAAAAAAAAAAAATAGCAAGTACACAGATTTAGTATTTCACCAGTGACTTCCAGAGAGCTAGAAACAGGATTTATGAAGAATCCACGTTATGATTTTCATTATTCAATAGCTAATGTTACATGGATAAATACATTATAACTGTTGTATTATTGCTTACTACTGACTGGATTTCTTCATTATACTCCTGGGCATCATTAACTGAAAAAACTATAGAAATGATAGCAATATCATCTGATTAACAATGGGCAGATCAGTCCTGGTACACAATGCTTTATACATGAGGCCAAAAATGACTTTGGATTAAGAATATTTTAGTAAAACTTCTGCATCTAAAAGGAACAGGAATAATGCACACATTTTAATCATCTTCAAAAGACCAGTTTAGGTAATATCAATATATATTTAGAGGTTGTTGTAATTTCTGTTTTTTCTGTATCTGTTCAATTGTCCTGTGCAAAGCAAAAATAAACCATGTATGTGATCAAGAGTAGTGGGCATTCACATTCAGACAATTTGTGTATTCTTATAAATGTGTTTAATTACAACTGCTTCAAAAGAATCCCAGATTTTCAAAAGTTTATTTTAAGTTTGGAGACTAGACAAGGTCATACTGGTTTTACATCCTACGTGATATAAGTATATATACAAAGAAAAAAACAACATTGGAATATTACACAGCTTGAAGGTTTGCAAAGGTTACTTGTGTCTTAGTTATTTCTGTACTTAATGACACATCTGATGCATTGAGTATTATATTTCATAATTTGTTGACTAGCAAAGATACAATCATTAGTAACCCAAGTCTTCAAAACTCACATCAAACTTTATGAAGTCATTCAGAAAGAGAAAGTCAACCCTAAAATTAAAATTGGCAACTATGATAAATACTTTCAAAAGGATGCAGATAAAATGGACATGTTTAAAAGTTTAGTTTCATTAATTGTAAAACTAGCACATTATAGTTACTCAATATGGTGAAGAGTAGGTGATTCTTATGTGTATTCTACTTATGGTATTTTATTGGTTTTAGTGTGAATTTAAATAGAATAAATTTACTTCACTTTGATGTCACTGACATGAATGACACAAAAGCTACTTCACAATACTACTTTACAATAATTTTCAACATTTCCATATGTTGGAATCCCTTTGCTGTCATCAAGTTTGGGTGTCATGGGACAATAGGTATCCCATTGGACATGATGTACTGTGAAGAGCATATAAAGCAGAGAGAAAACGAAAAAGCAGGAGAAACTCATTTCAATGTGTTTTCTAAAAGGAAACACATATAATTTTAATCAACTTCCTTGGAAAATATTTTTAAAACAAGTATCAATAGAAAAAATTATAAAACATCATATGAAACTAGAAGTAATTTTGGAAAAGTAAATCATCATAAAGCGTAAGTAATAATCTTAAAAATATACTCTTAAGAATGCATGTAATTTGCAAAGGAAAATGGCTAGATATTTGATGGGACAGTAAACCTTGAAAGAAATTGGTTAAAGAGTAAGTGTGTATATATTTCTGAACCTAAGTAATTATCTGTCACATGACTTTAAAATTTAGCCAGTTACAAATATTTTAAAACCCTAACTTTAAAGTTATCTAAAAAAGGCAATATGGAGGAAATTGCAATTTTGTTTTTGAAAGATGTTGAAAACTGATCACCATTTCAGAGGCTTCAAATTCATAATTTCATAGTAAGAACAAGAAATACAAAGCATATGGGCAAGGAATCAACATGTGACCAGCCAGTCCCCTTAGACCAACTAATTTCGCTCTTATTAAAAATGCCAGTACGATTGACTTTCTCTTTAAATTCTTCACTATTATTGAAGACCACTCCATATATACATCATTAAGAAATGCTGTTAACACATGGACAGACAAGACAGTAACAGTCTAGTGGCTTTTGTTATGCAGCACAAATATTAAAGGAAAAAAATAGCAGTGTTGCGTAGGATCTTAACATTTCGTACACATACCATCCTTTCTTTTCCAAGACACTTAATTTAAAACTCCAATAATTCTGTCTAAGCCTTATAAAATAAATGCTTGTGAAGCTTATAAATTAGATGTTGAAGACTTTTATGGAGGCAGTGTGAACTTTAATTTGAGAGACATGTCAATGAAACCTCCAGTATCAATAACAAATTGTTATGATAATTGCTTATTTTTTCAGGATCTTTGAAGCAAAATAAATAGAAATCAATTTTCATCTTGAAAATGGTTTACTACTTTGTCATTAGCAAACACTTTGTTTCTCACAAATAACTCCACCTGTGCCTTCCTGGGAAACTACCACCAGTTTCAAATCTCAATAAGATGTTAGGTTAACAGGAAATGTGGAGATGAACAAAGAAATGATGAGTATGCTTGGCCAAGGTATGCAGCACTATATTAATATTTCTTGGCTAAATTTTTATAAAATAAACAAATAATGAGTCTATTTTTAAAAGTAAATATAAGGATATGTAACCACCATCTAAATGAAGATTTAAATTTAAAGAGACATAATATATATATTTTTTTGTTCCTTTGTGCAAACTGAGAGTATGGGATTCTTTATGAAGGAAGTGTTTGGAAATTAAATAGTTATGGCTTCCTTCAAAAATAAAACTGCAGATTTAATTAATGGATATTAAATACAGATCAATCTACTGATACGCAGTCATGTTATATATATATGAGTAAACATGACACTTCTTTTAGGGAACTAATAGGAAATTCAGTTACGAAAAAAGCATCGAATTATTCAAGTAATATACAATATAAAGAAAATAGAATAGAACCAAAAGAAAAAGAAGTCACATAATGTCTTATTAGAAATAATGAAAGTAAAATGANATAAAGAGACATAATATATATATTTTTTTGTTCCTTTGTGCAAACTGAGAGTATGGGATTCTTTATGAAGGAAGTGTTTGGAAATTAAATAGTTATGGCTTCCTTCAAAAATAAAACTGCAGATTTAATTAATGGATATTAAATACAGATCAATCTACTGATACGCAGTCATGTTATATATATATGAGTAAACATGACACTTCTTTTAGGGAACTAATAGGAAATTCAGTTACGAAAAAAGCATCGAATTATTCAAGTAATATACAATATAAAGAAAATAGAATAGAACCAAAAGAAAAAGAAGTCACATAATGTCTTATTAGAAATAATGAAAGTAAAATGAGAATTATAACGTCAGTACTGCATGTTACATATTCTTCTTTAAAATTTTGTAATAAACATTGACAGTGTTTGGTAGGCACAGGGAAACAGGAAAATGTAGTCATTACAGAAGAAAAAACTTATTGCTAACATTGCAGTATTCCTTTTATCAGAATTAGGTGAGTATTGATAGTAAAAGCTCTATCAACTGTTGCTCTTATTTGATAACTTTGAGATTTTTTTTACTCTTGCTATAAAAAGAAGGCTACTTTCTTTCCCTAATATATTTCTACCAATGTAAATCATTCAGGAAAGAATGAGAAAAGTAATTCACACTTAATGTGATGTTACTTAAGCGATTTGACCAATAAAAAAATCAAATTAAATCATTGAAAAGGCAGGCTTAGACCCCCTTAAAAACACAGTTAGTTGCCTACCATAATTTGAGTACTTTTGCATGAAAAAAAAAAAAAAGAAAAACATTCAGTTTCCTACAGATTTTGCACAGTTCATTCCATGGAGATACTTTTAGGGAAATAGGGAAGAGGGTTGTGAAATGTAGCCTCTCCTCATTCCTCCTCTGTGCAGCCCAGCAGCTCTGACCGCAATGTGATCCTCCCATACCAGGACCAAGGAAGGATTCTTATGTGTCGTGCATAGATGGGAGGGTCGATGACGTTTTTTCTGTGAGTGTCATTGTCAAAATTGCCCTGGAAGACCTAACAAAGAAGAGCAGAAAATGTCAGTCATATAACCTTTTTTCTTTGAAATTATTTTTATGTTCCTGTTTGGAACATTTTCCCCAAACATGATATTTGATAACTATTCATTTTCTTTTCTTCAAACTATATTGCAGCTTCTTTTTAATAATAATTATTTTAAACTAAATGGTCAATTAATGTTTAAAGAGTTAAACCTTGATTGTTTAATGCAGGAATTCATAGATCTGTCATTTTCCTCTGCTTGTTTCTCTCAATTAAAAAAATGCAACAGGTATTCATTTTTTGCTTATGTCACAGGCTGACGTTAGTCATGTAGCTTGCTGAAGATGCTCTCTTCCAAGGAGTGACTCAGAGATCCAAGCAGCTTGCAAAGTACAGCTGTCATCTGGAGCATATGGCCTCCACATTCACAAGGGGCACGGGGAGGGGAGAGTTAGCAGACTGTGCAGGGTGTTTAAGAGAACAAATATGGAAGCAGCTTATATTACTTCTGTATTTATCTGTTTCACCCTACCTAATTATATGACTCCAGCCTAACAGCAAAGGAGGCTGGGCACTGGAAAGAAGCAGAAGGCTATTAGGTGAGCACTAACAACCTCTATCACAGTGCCTTTTGCCCACTTCTTCTCACATACAGAATAAAATTAGCCCATCTCCAAATGAGACAACACAATCAATGCTGTTTTTGAACTTTTTTTTTCTTCTTTTTTGGCTTCATCTATTAATTCCTGCAGCCATACAATACTATTGGGATAAATGTGAGTTATAATATCCTGACACTTTGCATAGGATATCTGTTCTTCTTTTGTAAAAATGCTTTTCTTTTTTGTTTTTTGGAGCTTTTCTATAGCCACATGCTCTTCCCTAAAAGACTTTCATAATAACTTGGACAAATGTCTGCTTCAGAAAACAAAACAAATTTAAAACACTGGGACCACGATAGGAATGGCATTAAATTATAAATTATGTTGGGGTAAACTGAGGTATTTATATGTTTTAGTCTTTATCTGAATAATTTTATCCTTATTTTTCTTATAGATTCTGAACATTTCTTATTAAAGTGATTTCTAACTATTTTATATCTACATTTTTTAAAATTTAGATTTAGTTTAGATTTTTAAATTTAGTTTAACTTTTTAGAGTAAAAATCTCTTCAAGACTTTCTGTTTTCACTTTATGAATCATCTTATAATTAGAAGATAATTTTCTTTCTTGTTTGACATCAAATTTCTTTTCTTATTTGGCATCAAAACATAACTATGTGGCCAAAGAGACACCTGAAAATAAAATCCTCAAAGTAGAAAACAAAAAACAATCAAACTTCATCATCACATGACAGAATACTTAACCCACATCTTTCAGCATTCTGAAATTAAAGAAAATGTTTTAAAAGCCTTCTAGACTAGTCTTATCTGGTCACAAATGTTCTCCTGGAAAGAAAAAATCATATTCTCCTCAAAAGCATTAGGCAGTATGGCACTGATTAACAGAAGCAATAGACAAGACTGAAAAGTCTCTCTGCTGGTTCTGCTGGCATATCTAAATTAAAGTTCATTTAGCAGGCATTTTATGCTTAGTAATGCCCTGTCTTGCAGGCAGGAATAGCTCATTCTGGACTGAAATGTGCTACTACTATGTAACAATGTCTCCGTTAGCAAAAGCTCACAGGTACAGGACATACCATAAACACTGGCCAAAAATCTTGAGAGGCTGTTGCTACTGCAACAGCAGAAAATAAACTCCGGTTTACTGACATCTTATCTGACATATGAGGTTGGATTCAAATGTTTCACTGAGACTGTAGTATTACAATTTAATATGGAATCTAAAATCCAATTTTGTAGCCCTGCTAGTGAACTTAATGTATATCTTTTGGATAATAGAGTTTAAATTCATTAACTTTCATTGCAAGATTTATAACAGCCCAAAATATAGTTTTATACCACCTCTTGGAAAGGAAATACAGAAAGAAACAATTTTCTCTTAAGTGTCTGCTCTCCAGCACAGGTTTTGATAGGAATTATCAACCCAGAAAGTATTAGTTGAATTATTAATTATACTCATTTCTTTATAATGAAGAATACATACAGAGAAACTATATCATCTCTGAAACTGAAAACAACTATGAAATTTCTGATTTAGTATGTGAAAGTCATGGATATTTTTATGTTCACTTAAAAAAAAGCGAAGTTTCATGAAACAGGATGATTTATAAAACAATAACGTTCGTAGGAAAACAGCCAAAATCTATACTAGAATCACCCAATTTACAGCCTCAAAGTACTGAAAATATATTTCTGTTTTCAGAGGCCTCTCAGTAATGACACAGTACAGAACACAAAGCACCCACTTGCTAATTCCAGGATGATATTTTGTACTTGTTGTGTAAACACGTGGCACATGTACTGTTTTCTTATCTCCAGCACTAGGAAGCCCCTGCCTAAGAATGCTACCTAAATATTTCACCTTGCAAAGGAATGCAAACACTATATTTTTAGTTAACTTCATAAAATCTCTAAGATTTCTAGAAAGTGCTTTCACAGGCACATTTTAGAGACATAAGCATCTGAACTAAAACTGAAGTCTGAAAAGACTGATGGAGAACATTAAATCTCTATATAGGAGTGAAAATATTTTACATGAGAAAGACACAGTTTGATTTGAATTTTTTAGAAAAACTATGCACAAGTTTCAGTTCAGGGAGGAGGCTAATTAGTTGATGACAAATTTGCTGATATATTCAAACATGATAATGCTTAGAGGTCTTTTTCTAACATATGCTTTTCCTAACATATGGGGCCTTGATAAAAAACACTAAAGGTACTATGCAGAAGCTTCCATAATTACAACCTAAGAGAAGATAAGAGAAAGAAAACACAATTCCCTCAATGTAGCTATCTTGAATTTTTTTTTCTAAGGCTAACTCTCTTGTGATGCTGGTTGAAAATACAAATCAGATTCTGGGAGGATTCAAATCTCAGCACGGAGAGAATATCAGATAAAATAAAACAAGAAAATCTTGCTTCTAGCAGCATTAATATATTTTTTTGTAAGATGAGCTACCATTCTTTGTTAGGGAGCACTGTCTATTCAGGCCAGTATAGACATCAAAAATAGGAGGTCTCCAGGAATCATGGAACAAAGCAACATTATTCTCCACGATGTAGTCAGAGAGGTGGGGCAAATTTCAGTTTCTTTTAGCAGTCATGGAATAGGACCCTAAATATCACAGAATCCCTTGGGGATTTCTTGCACATATGATTTCTTTAGAAAATCATCTAGTTTGTAAAAATGTGCTTCTTTTCAGTTATCCTAAACTGATGAAAAGTTTTAAAGAGATTCCTATTCTTCTAACTTTTTGGAATTTTTGTTCACATCATTCAAATGGCGAGTGGTTCTAAGCACTTTTAGATAGATTCCCTATGGCTAAACATCAGTATTTTACATCAGTATTAAACATCAACATTTTAGTAAGATTTCAAGTGACCATCACTTCATCCCTCTGGGTTTTGATGCCCCTTATAGATTTCATTATTTTTCTTCTGCTATTTGGAGACTATAGTTGAACCGCATCTGGGATTTCAGATATTGTGGAAATACAAAGGTTGAATGAGACTTTCTAAAGTTTTTTCTATTGATTGTATCTTCTTTGTTTATGGTATCAAGCATACCATTGACCTTACTGACTGTATCTGTACACTGACCTGCTGTTCTTAAGGGATAGAAGACAAAGGTATCCATTTTCCTGGGGCAGCATGTATGTGTTTGTGTGTGCAGAGGTGCTGGACTGAAAGAAAGCTCAGAATTCTTTATTTAACACACATAATTTCAATCCTTTGTGCTTTCATCCAGAGAGCTTATGGAGAAGTGAAATAAGACAGTCTTTAGTAGCTCTGATACTCAGAAACCCTGTTTCTATCTAATTCTACCCATATAATGAAGTAATCTGAGATTTGGAAGAGAACTCAGAGATCTGCTATCAATAACTCTTCCCTCTAATATTTCTAACATGGAACTTTCAGCCTATCCATGGAATGCCTCAATACAACAGGACAAGTATGTATTTAGACAGTCTGAAAGTCTATCTTTTTATAAGGCTAAAATGTATATATCTCACTTCAGTCCATTGAATCTAATGCTTAATTCTCAATGAAAATAGAACAAACTTAGCTTATCAAAAGAACTTTTGACATACTTAACAATAATTGACACAAACTTCTCAAAAACTCAACTTCAGTCCTCTAGGCTAAACATTCATGGTTCCTTAAAAAGTTCTTCATGTTGCATGATTTTCAGACCTATAATCTTGATTGCATTCCATTGGATAACATTTGCTTGAACTATGGCTCAATGAAAGTGTGGTATTTATTGGGACACAGAATATAGACATACTGTGAATAACTCAAAAGATAGAGTGCACCTTTGTTGTAGATACAGTATTTCTATCAATGCAGTGTAAAATGTAGAATAATTATATTGCATTTTGTGTTATAGTTGATTGATTTATGGTCAAGTAAATTTTGGATATTTTAATAATTTCTCCTCAGTGAGGGTTTTCCAATTTTTTTTACTTGTATCTATTTTATAAAGCAACTATTTATATATTATATAAGTATATAATTCTGATTTTTGTGGGTGACATAATGGACAGATGCTTATTAATTTATAGTTCAGGATCATAAAATTTATTTTATATACTTAGTGTCAACATTACTTGAATTTTTTTGACTGTCAAAAATTTCAGAGTTACAACTTGAATCAACGCTTTAAGTGATATAAAGTCTTATGAACATTTTCACAGAATTAGTATGCATGAATCACGTCAAACATAACATTTTTCCATTTGAATAGTTTGGGAAAGAGCCTTCATTGTTTCTAATTCTACGGCTAGAGTGTCAGTAATATTTTAGGCTAATCTAAAATGTATGTTCTACTTTGCCCTACATGCAAGCATTTCAAAATCAATTTTTTAATTAAAAGTAAAAAATATTAAAATATGTAGAAAATTATTTTAAACATTTCAGTTAGTGGTATAAATCTATATCATATTAAACAAATCTTATTAGAAGCTTTGCATTTATGAAACTTCTATGAGTGATTGGCTATAAAAAGTCTGAAATCGAAGTTTAATTCTTTTAGCCAAAATAGACTGCAGCTATCATTCAGTGAATTCAATTTTCTAGGAAAATTTACCAGCATCCTGAAACCATTTCATGATTGAACAGCTAGTATATTATTCTTGATGTTTTTCTCTGCAATCAATTCCACTAAACCAATGAAACTCTGTAACAAAATTAGCCTCAATATGAGTACATTCTTCTAGATGTAATAAGGAAACAAGAAATTCACTTCCAGGTAAATTTCAATATTCTAGAAAATGTTTCTTTGGAAAATAGTGATGTTGAGAATTATATTCTAAGAGGGTCACCCAAAAAGTAGGGGTTTCTGTTGGAACCAATAGACTGTGCTAATACGTGTCTCTATTGATCATCAGCCTGCAAAATGAACTGGGGGGTCGGCCTTCACTACAGGGCATCCCAACAACACTACAGCACAAATTATCATCAACAGAAAGGAATAAAGAGTTGCCACAGTGTCTTCCATCCCATAGCATCCTGAGTAGAACCATTACCCTCCAAAGCTGCAAATGAAATAAGGTCATAGCTAACCGAAACAATCTATCAGGAGGTGAAAGTCAAATGGAAAAAAATTCAACCAAAATGTGCACATAGGACCTTAAAGTAGAGCCAAAGACAAGGATAAAGTTACGTGTCCCAATTTGTGAAAATATAATGTGTGTAATTTATAGATAAGAGATCGATGTGAAGAAGACTTGTTTTCATATCAACAACTAACTATAACATATTAGATAATCACTTTATTTTTCTGTATCCAAAAGGAGTTGATCATCTTGTCTTCTTTGCAAGAAACACATATCTAGACATATCTTAATCTTGAGTTTGCTTGTGTGTACTATCTTGAAGTAACTTGCTGACCATCAAATTTTTTCTCTATTGAACAGTTCTTCTGCAGAGTTTAGGATGTGTCAAATCCAGTGTAGGCATAGCGTTTACAGACACATGTCATTCCAGTGATCAGTGTACAGTCTACAAAACTCGGTGTAATAGGAGTGTGTATTAGATGTTAACCTTACCCAAGGAGGAGTCTGTTCTTTGCCCTCAGCTCCTTGAAGGTAATTTCTAAGCCCTTGGGATGGCCTGTCTGAGGAGAGTGTTTTGTTTCCCAGGGGCCTTGGGCCACGCCAGATAGCCCATGCTAACATTGTGGTTACAGTGGGGTCTTCAGGTCAGCTTGACCACTGAAAGGGAGGAAACTAAGGTTAGCCATACAGATGGTCAACCATGTCTAAATGTCGGAGCTTCCATAAAAACTCTGAATACCAAGGCTAATGTGAGCTTCCTAGTTCGCAATACTCTGGGCTTATTGTCACATAACATGGCTAAGAGAACTTAGTACTCTCCAGAAGTCTTCAAGACAACTGAAAGCTTATGTCTGGACCCTCCTGGACTCTGCCCCATATGCCTCTTCCCTTTGATGATCTGTATCCATATCCTTTCATTGTGATAAACTATAACTGTGAGTATGATAATTTTAATTGTGTTTGTGAGTTTTTCTATTGAATTATCAAACCAGAGAATGATCTTGGGGAACTGAGAATGTGCAATTGATGTCAAAAGTGAGGGTGGGTTTGGGGAATCCTGAACTTCGCAATGAGAAATTGGTGTTGAAGGGCTACAGATTTCATCTAAGTTTTGTTGTCGGAAACATTGACAGTTGGAAAAGGAACTTTAATTGTCTGAAAGGGTTGTATCTACAACTTCCCCAACATCATGCGCCAGCCTGTGACAGACATTCAGTCTTTAAAGTTAATTGTGAACTTACTTTCTATTCTGATTCTTTGACTAAACCCTGAAAGGATAATATTTTGACTCATGAGTATCCTTTCTAAACCTTCTGTTGTTAGGTTCTACTCCCTCTATTTTACTTGCTCTTCTTATTTTCAATTTCTGGATGATATTTATTCTCATGGGCATAAACCTAATAAGCATATCAAACAACTGGTGTTACTTGTCCTCTTGCATATTTCAGTAACAAAAAATTCAAATTCTTTGTTCTCCTGTATTTCTTTAATATCATTTCCATAAAAGCTTATAGGTCCTTTGAGAAATACTACTTTGTCCATCTACTTGGGATTCTTTTGAAATCCCTTAAGAAACTGCAGTCAGATTTTCTGAAAGCTATTGTGCATGGTCAGAGATATAATAATTCTGCACCATAATTCATATTGGATATTAATTTTTAATTTTGATTCTATGTCCCGTTTAAAGAATGATGGTTTGTTCCAAAACCTTTTGAAAAATCTAGACCCTATTTGCTTCAGAGATTTCTTTGTTTCCAAGATTTCTCCATGAAATTACGCTGAGACTTTCAAATTGCCTATTAACTTCAAAATCTAATCTATAGAACATTTTTGTTTGATGAGAGAGTGAAAAACAAAACATGGGGACAAGTTCCATAGTCTTTCTTTCAACAGGGCATGATTCATTTTAAACCATTAAAATGAATATATGGGTTCTCTAAAAAAATCATTTCCATTCCCATTGTTGCTCTCAAGAAATTTCTTGTGGCTTTAAAGTTTGCTTTCTATTGTAATTATGTAAAAAAGTAGATTTTTGGCTTCAAGAAATACTACATTTCACTGAACTAATCTGGCTTTGCTTCATGTTCCTAGTGTATATAAGTCTCTAATTATATCCCAAGAAATTCTTTACTACACCACAAATTTGATGTTCACTTACAATTCCTGTAGCATGATTTGCACTCTACTGCTCCTTCTGTTAGATTTTTTTTCCTGAAAATGCACCAATGAAAGATTCCAATAATAATTGGCCAAAAGATAGGCAAATGTGTTTTTTTCCCTACCCTGGCAATAAAAGTCCACATTTCTGGCCCTTCATTGCTTCTTAAATTGCCAGATTCTCTTTGGTTTCCATGTAGTTGACCTGAAAGCTGGTTGAGGAACATAATTCTTCATTGGGAAAGACAGCTGTGTGATAACTTTCTAAAATTCATTCTTTCTTAGATCCTCTGGAATTTGAGAGTATGGGAAAAGAGGAGAAAATAGCACATTTTTATAGTATTTTTTAGAACATTTAACTTCTGACTTTGCATAGAAGAGTTCAACTGTTCCTAAAAGATGTGGGATTAGGGGTCTTATTCTCCCCAGTAATATCAACTTGTCTATTACTGGCAAGCTGGCGTAGGTAATATTTGTGATTCCCTAGTGCACTGTGACAGTGACAAGTTGAGCTAAGACTTGCCAACATCCCACTCAGCCAGATGAGAGACAAAAGGGACCGGGGGCAGAGTGGCCATCTTCATTCATTTTATGGACTGTTTTCTTACGTAATCTTGGCTTTAAGAAGCAGAGAGCTGGTAGCTCTTTAGAAAGAGCCCAAAGAGGCTCACTAAGAAGTTCATGTTACCTTTTGTTATTAGGTCTCGACCTTGAGAAAAGACATAGTGAAAATCAAAGCAAAAGAGTCCATCCTCCTTGACTGTTACCTTCCTTTCCCCAAGCTTCCTGGCATTTAGAATGCAGAATCTAAAAGCCAGTAGGTAGGATACACCACCATATTTAACTTCTTTTATGATGAAAGTCTCCTTAAGTAATAAGAGTATCTTAGGAAATATATCACATAGGATGATTGCCTATAAAGATTTATGAAACATAAAATATGCCATTCTAAACTGTGGCTATATATTTAAACTATCTGCCTTCCACTACTCAGATTTTGACTGCCATAAGAAATATTCCTACAGAAAAAGTAGAATTGAGAAATCATCTGCTTTTCAAAGACATCTCCAGGAGATGTTACCAGGAATAGTCGGAAAGTAAGGGCATCTACTTTTTTCTTTTTAGTTGAACTTAAGAAATGTAGAAATGCCTTTCCTCTTTTCTATAAAAGTACAGAGCAACTCGCCTCTCTATTGAGCTCAAAGCTCATCTCTCAAACTCTCATCCTAAGTCACACTAGGTATTTTCCATCTCATCAGAACAATTTGAGACTTTACCCCTGACTCTACCCTTCATGGTAGGTATATAAATGATGTAGCCGTAGAGAAATTGGTATATTTTGGTAATTCTTGCCACATTAGGAGACTTTTCCTCACTTCAAGTCTCATTGAAGAGTTTCACCCTTTCACCCTATCCTTGTCAGAAATGACTTAATATCGAGCTCTATGTATGAACACAGAAGTGATTTAAGCACTCAGTCATGTGACTTCTAAGCCAGACTGGTGATGAGGAGAAAAGAGTATTAGGGAGTGAGAGAAGGTGATCCTGGAGATGGATGCAGGGGTGGCAAAGTGGAATTGTACAGCTGAAGCAGGGTGCCTAGGTGTGGGTGTAAGTGTGTATTGCCTAGGCACAGAAAGTAGTCATTCTCCTTTATCCTCTCTCCTGAGTATCCTTAGTAGACCATCGTCCAGCTGCAAGACATAGAAGATCTTAACTGGAAACAAGGTTGCAAGATCAAATATTTGGAATATACTTACACTAAAGAATGTATCATTTATCTAAATTCAAATTTAACTAGGTGTCAGTATTTTTATTTGCCAAATCTGGCAACACTATATGAAGAACATGAGGAACGCCAGACCTAAGCTGAGCAGTCACTAACTCTTCTTTGGGATAAGGTAAATTTTGGGTCTTTTCTTAAGGAGTTGAGGGTATATTATTATTAAAATATACTTGATCTCAGAAGGGAATATTAAACTTTGCTATTACTTATGGCTATTGAAGTATTACCAAAAGGAAGAAAAGAAATAAAAGTGTAATTTTGTTATATAAAAGTTATATTATTTTCACTCATATATGAGGAACGTCTTCCTTTAATTAAGTATCAGACATTTCATTTATCTGTTCAAAATTGATTTTGTTTCTAATTTTATTGGAAATAAGGAAATTAGTTCTTATGTTGTTTTCTGAGTTTGGTCCTCTGCTCACAGCTTCAGAAAAACTGAGAGGAATGCCTCTTCACACAGGTATAATTACTGAATCCGTCTTTTGTTAAAGTTATTTTTTAATCAGTTTTGTGTCTCAAATTACGCCAGAAGCTTTTTGATGATGAGAAATGGGTTGCCTCTTTAATAAGTGTCCCCAAAGTGCTTATTACAGGTGTGTTTGCCCCAAGAGTGCTCTATACATATTAACACAGTTTCTCTTTGAGATTCAACCAAAGGAACTACATAAAAATCACTGCCAAATGATTAACTTTATAAGGTGTGGCAGATTCAGAAATCTTTTTATAGTTTCCCATAAACATGAACATATGACAGGTATCATTTATTCTTTTCAGATTTAAACTGTGAAAAAGTAGAAAAATACTGCCACATTAATTAAGTCATTGTGAAAGTGTTAAGGGGAGACTTAATTGCTAAACATATTGCAGCTGATGGTGTGATGGTGGATAGTAAAAATGGCATATGTATCATGCAAAACTAATGTCCTTGAGCATTTTTTTAGCATATAATAAACAATCAAAATATTAGTTGTTTAGTGATTATTTAGAAACAAAATGGGTTCGGCCGGGCACGGTGGCTCAAGCCTGTAATCCCAGCACTTTGGGAGGCCGAGACGGGCGGATCACGAGGTCAGGAGATCGAGACCATCCTGGCTAACACGGTGAAACCCCGTCTCTACCAAAAAATACAAAAAACTAGCCGGGCGAGGTGGCGGCTGCCTGTAGTCCCAGCTACTGGGGAGGCTGAGGCAGGAGAATGGCGTGAACCCGGGAGGCGGAGCTTGCAGTGAGCTGAGATCCGGCCACTGCACTCCAGCCTGGGTGACAGAGCATGACTCCGTCTCAAAAAAAAAAAAAAAAAAAAAAAAAAAAAAGAAATAAAATGGGTTCAAATTTTTGCTGTATTCTAATTGATGTAGTTTGGATATTTGTCCCCTCCAAATCTCATGTCAAAATGTGATCCTCAATGTTGGAGGTGTAGCCTAGAGGGAGGTGTCTGGGTCATGGGGGCAGATCCCTTACGTATGGCTTGGTGCCCTCCCTATTGTATTGAATGAATTCTTGCTCTATTAGTTCACAGGAGAGCTGTGGCATCTTCTCCTCTCTCTCTTGCTCCCTCTTCGACTTCCACCATGAGTAAAAAAAAGCTTCCAGATGCCTCACCAGAAACCATGCAGATTCTGTTGCCATTCTTGCACAGCCTGCAGAACCATGAGCCAAATAAACCTCCTTTCTTTGCAAATGACCCAGTCTTAGGCATTCCTTAATAGTAATACAAAACAGATTAACACCACTAGCCAACGGTTAATGCATACTTCAACGGTCAAAATAATGACATAGTTTCTATCATACTTAGATTGATCAAGTACTTGTTTCCCTAGTAGGAAAGAAAACTATCAGATTCACCTAAAATAACATCGTAGTTTTTTCTATTAAAAATACTAATTTTTTCTCAGCTAACATCTCCTGCTTTCATCAGGCTCATCATTACCTCTTAATGAATGACAATGTCACTGAATTTTAAACGATTTATTAAAGTTTGATAGCCTTGATCATTCTACTGGGGAGCTAATCACTAATCAATATTTTTAATATGTTAGCATTTTTAATCAATGCATAGAGTCACAGTTAGGCTAACACTTGATGATTTTTCACAGTAGTAGTATAAGAATGACCTAAATAAAAGCATGAGTAATATTTTTCATTGTGAAATATTGTCATTACACAATTAGGTCTATTAATAAATAAGTCATACATAAACATGAGATATTCAGAATTTTAAGTGTACACAATTTTAGTGATTTCTGATGAGTGATGGAAAATTGAGAAGATAACAATGAGATTTTAACTTTTTTGGCATTTGAGCACTGGGAAAAGTAAGGTAATAAAACATGTAACAACATTTTATTATTTTCATTTATGAATATTTTACTTTGATAGTACTGCTATGTAACATATTCCTTGTGTTTTCACACTTTTTTTTTTTCATTTTGTAGGAACATGTGCTAACTAGAAAAACTATATTGTTTCAAATTTTAAGGGAGTTTATCAAACTCCCTGAAAATGTAACTCTGAGTTTTGGAGACAAAAGATGATTAGCAAGAAAAAACAATAAACATATATTTTCTCCTTATTATTGTATTATCCTGACTTCTTTTCTCCTTTCTCCGTAAATTTATTGAGAATGATGTTTCATAGCATCTGTACTAGGTGGTTATCTATCATTAAATAACAATCATAGCAGTAGGGATATTCTTCCTACTCCTTGCCCCCAACCCACCCTAATATTGGTGAATTTTATGAATTTTCTGCCTGATGTATATTTATTTCTACCACCTAATTGTTGTTAAACAGAATTCTGCTTTTGCTTTTTTATTTTTTAATGATGAAGGTTAAAACACCCACATGCCATCAAGAAAAGTAAATGCTTCACTGACCAAAATTAACTGCGTATTTTACATTGACAGTATTTAATATTAGAAAATGTGAAATAATGTACAAAGGATTTTCTTTGAAACCTCACAATTAATCCTTAAAGAAGGACAACTGGCTTTCCATTGATATTTCCAAATAAACTGAATGACTTCTTAAAATCACTGAGTTCCTTCAGACAGAACGGTTTCTGGTTGTTCCTGCAGCTAATGAGTCACTCTGGTTTGTCTTTTATTTCCAGCATGTAGCTAGTTGTTCCATTCTACAGTTGCACTTACATTGGGCACTAGCCCTCTCTCTGATCATCTCTATCCCATAAGCCCCATCTCCTGTTCTCTCCTTCCTTGCCTGCTCTTAAATCTTTCTTTACCCTAGATCTGAGAACGAGTATCTTTGGGCAGGTAGGACACTTGGAGCTTATGTTAAACATGGAAATGGAAGGATAGTATTTTTTGTAGGAGACCCAGGGCTATTTGCTCGTGGACTTGCATCCATTTTTTCTGTCTTGTTTTTGACCCCAGGCCTCCACTTCACAACTGATTCTGATAAGTGGGTCCCTATTATGTTCTCTGTGTACCTTAACAACTGCTATCACACTACTCATTGATGACAATATGCTGCTTTCTGAATTCAATTTATTTAATAGATTGTCCTTTCCCAACGCAGCAGGCAAATCTAGGCCTGCAAACTGCTTTCACTTTGCTAAACCAATTATTCTGTACTTAGATATTTCCTGATATATTTCATTCTTGGTCAGAGGCCTTAGCAAAATTGACAAGCATCCCATCCTATTTTGGGCATACCAGCACATATCCTAGTCAGGTATCATAATATTAAATTACAAGGAGAAAAGCAGAGAAACTTCTGAATAGCAGTTGATACCAAGTAGTGCTTATTTAAATAATATCCATGATGTGCTTATTACACATTGCATGCCTGTATCAAAACTTCTCATATACCCAATAAATATACATACCTACATACACACACAAATTAAAAATATGCAAATTAAAATAAATAAATAACAATGTCCTTATTTTTAGACAATTCTGAAATAACATGATTGTCTTCTTAACTTCAGTTTCAATTAAGTCACTCAGCCATCAAATATTTAAGTAAGTAAAATAAAGTGACTACACGAATTTCTATCATGTAGGGGCACACTTCACTTGCTATTACTGAATCCTAGTGTTTTGTATAAAGCCATGTATATTTTGGAAATTGCTTTGTGAAAAGTAGCTTCCTTTCTTTCCTTCCCTGCCTTATTTGAAAAGAGTAACAGGACTCTGAATAGATGAAACTAATGGTCTCCAAGTAATATGGAGAGAAACTGTCCTTGATCCTGCTGCTCAGAAACATGCAGCTGTTCCCTCTTGAAAGACAATTCACTCCCTTTGCTTTCCCCTCCCCCGCTATCATCTTCCTCTGTGATTGCCACTGACGATTCCATTTTATTTACCTCCTAAGGGATTCTTCAGGTTCTGAGTTTCACACCCAGATCAAATTTCAAAAGAACAGCATGACTATTATTGACTACTCATCCGACCTCTGCCTTACCCATGAGCTGGACTTTCAAGGTATTAAACATTCAAATTTAATTTCAGCTCTCCAAAACTACTCACTTCAGCAGAAATGACAGGATGCTCTGTGACATCTGTAATTACTGTTGAATTTGAATATATCCTTCAATACAGACCACGGCTGACAGCTTTATTAATGAGGACTGATGATGTTGCTCTTTCTATTTTTCACACCCATGTTGAGAAAGGGAAGGAGGTTGAAAAGGACCAGGGACTCTTTTCTTCTATTGGAGAGCGATGGACTTTTATGAAACTGACATAATCTATGTGCTACTCCTTCCCTAGAGTTGTTTTATCAAATAATATACCTAGTAGGTTATATTTTGACTTTCCAAAATAAACAGATTAAATCAAAGTTTTTCCACCTTTACTAAGCTTCTCATTAGACTGGGAGATTGTGTCATATTCAGATTTTTTTCTCACATGGAGTCTGCCAACTGAATACACAATTGAATGAATATAAATTTCACCTCCTTCTAGATGATCCTCCCATCTAATCTGCATCCTAAACTACTTAAATATATTATTTCAATTTAAAATTTGTTTAAAGTTAGTGTTTACTTTGTGAATTTCATAAGGGAATTGGCAAACATTAAAATTTAATCTTATTTTTAGAAACATTGATTCGTATTGACTTCCTCTGACCAATTAGAGGCCAAAGTCCTAAGGAATAATAATAAATTCCATTCTCACTAGAAAAACAGAAAACTACCCTTAGTTTCAAAATTTAATTTTGTTTTGGCATCAATTAGTCATTTTTCACACACTTGCTTATTATTTAAATTAGCTGGGGCCTCTGTAAACATTTAGGTTTCCAGCTCATCTCCAGAGAGTCTGAAGCAGGGCCCAGAAATATGTATTTTTAAACAAGCTCTCCCCATGAGTGCTATAATCAGACAATTATGGTAACTACTGAATTAGAGAGTTCACCAAGATATTGCAGTTTATTTCTTGATGAATATATGTGTGATTCATCTTTAAGGACCAAGAAAGTCTTATTGGAAACAGGGGATTTTATTTTTTATTTTGGAAAATCCAGGTAAATTTTCAACTTTTCAACTTATGCTTTTACAAAACTCTGGATAATTTTAGGGAGGAAGATGAAATACAGTATTACCAGCTTCTTTATTCCTGAAAAAAGAAAGCTCCTATGGTGTGAATTCAGACTTATTTAAACACTATGATGTTATGACTAATATACTGGATGAGAAAACACATTTTTATTTCTAATTTTTCCATATAAGTACTCTTCCTGAAATTTATTATTGCTTTACTTTGGCTTATAACCTGAAAAATTAAATACTGAAAGTGTTTGTCAAGTTTTGCAGTTTTCCTGCTAAATGTAGTAAAAAACAGCTCCAAGTGTATAAAACAAATGTCACTTTCATAAGGGCAAAGGAACATTTGACTTTCAAATAAAAATGTACCTGAATTAATGCTGTAGAGAAATATAAAAGTTAGTTAAATGTTAGAAAATGCTGTAGACTAGTAAGGGGAAAATACAAATGTATGCACTGTAACGAGAACGTCATCATAGGCTCAATTACAAGAGATTTAATGTGGAATTTAGCTAAAAAACAATACTAAAGTAAACTGCAATTCTTGTGAATGCTATGGGAGGGTATTAAAAAACTGACATCTCAATAAGGAGAACAGAGTATTATTTTTCTTCAATGGACTTTTGGCATGTGGGTGTATACACATATGTTTATTACATACATGTAAATACTCGTGTGTGTGTGTATGTGTGTGTGTGTGTGTATGGCATTGGTTTTCTAAGGCTTATTCATTCTGATTAATAAAAAATAAAAAGGCCATTGATACATTTTTTGAGTTTTATACCAATTACTGTAAACCTAGAAAATTACATTTATTTTCAGATTACTTTTCTGAAGTAATCTTGTGTCTGGATCTACATTAGACTTCCACACCCACACTCCCAAAATCTATTAAAGCAAGCAGTCAATAAAAACAAATGGCACAAAAGAAGACTTAGAAGCTTTTGTTTATACATATTTCTGTTTGAAAAGTGCATCTATAAAACATCTCACAGACACATGTTTTGCCCTGAAACATTCAATTCATCTATTATATTTGTCTGGATGAAAGCTTGTGGTTGAATTGGCACTTGTAAATATTGAAGACTTCTTTTTCCTCTTATGGAAAGTAACCATGGAAAACAAGACAAAAATAATGTTAAGAATCAATAGGAGATGGCTTACTGAGCCCCAGAAAAAATTAATTGCTAAGTAGTATTGAGCCCTTTTAAACAGAAGAGTGCATCTATAAAGGATATATGAAATGATACGCAAAATAGCTAGTAGAACCAGTAATAACAGTAAAGCAAAAGAGTTATTTTGATACTTATCAAAAACATATTTTATTGATATACATGTATATTTACATATAAAATGATGACATTTTCAAGTATTTAAATAACTTAGGCAATACTTTTCTCATTTGTTTTATAAAATTCTTTTCTACATAAAATGGAGAGATCTAACGCTCTGTAATTCCTTCTTCCCCATAAAATATTTCCTTATAATAATACTAATTACTGAATTTTTATCTACAGTTTATTGGTGTCAGTTGTCTTCTTCAATAGTAAATAGTAAACTTAGGCTTTTATCTTAGGCTTTTCTTCATTATGCCTAATTAGTTACAATATTAAAAACAAACTGGTCAGATTTCTTTTTAAAACTACCAGTTAAATTGGCTGAGTTTAGTCAATTATCATATATTTATAACATAAAAATGTTTTCATTAAAAAATTTTACATTATATGAATAATGTAATTATAAATTACATAATAAATAATAAT
>NW_016811046.1:523000-547971 GCF_001698545.2 Rhinopithecus bieti
TCAGATTTCTTTTAAAACTACCAGTTAAATTGGCTGAGTTTAGTCAATTATCATATATTTATAACATAAAAATGTTTTCATTAAAAAATTTTACATTATATGAATAATGTAATTATAAATTACATAATAAATAATAATATAATTATAAACATTATACCATAATGTATGCTTTATGGTCTCACAGGAGAATTACAGCTCACATTATTTTTTGTAAATAGTATGCATCAATCTACTTTCACAATTTTCCAACATGCCTAGTAGAGTCTATTTTTTCCTAACAATAATATTTTTTTTGGTTAGATGTTTGAGGTGATGGATATCCCAATAACTCTGATGTGACCATTAGACACTGTATATGTGTATTAAAATATCATATGTAGCCCCCCAAATATGTACAAGTATGATACATCAATTTAAAAAAGAATTATTTTGGTCATGTCCAAATCGTATGTTGTAACAATTATAGTTCCTAAATATGTGGATTGATAGCTATAATCTATTTTGCTTGTGTTTATGGAGGTAAGTTTCTGGGCTTTAACATTCATTTGAAGGTGGATTTCAAAAGTTTAAAATATGTATCACAAATCCTGAAGCAATCACAAAAACAGCAAAACGTTATGGCTGATAATTTAACAAACACGATTAAAATGGAATCACTGAAAATTTGATTAATCTAAAAGAGTGCAAAAATACGAATAACAAGCAAAAATAGATGTGACAAACAGGAACTAAATAGTAAGATGATAAATTTAAATCCAATTACATTAATACTCTCATCAAGTATAAACTGTATAAATGTTCCACTTGAAAAGCAGGGACAGTCAGACTGGCCAAAAGAAGATCAAATTATATACTGCAGAGAAGGAATACTTTTCAAATATAGAGTACAAATAGGTTAGCAGTAAAAGGATGAAAAAAATGCTAAAAAACTATATGCTAAGGTAGCATTCGTAAAAAGAAAGCTGGAGTTAATATCTATTAATATCACACAAAGTAGATTTCAGAGCAAAAAATACCAGGGATACAGAAGTTCATTTTGTAATGAAAAAGGGTTGAGTTGATCAAAAGGACATTAAGAATCTGTTTATGTATATATTAACAGAGCTTCAAAATACATCAAGTAAACACTGATGTAATGGCAAGAAGAAAGAGACAAATCCATAACAGTTGAAAATTTTCACGTTCCTTTCTCAGTAACTGACAGCACAAGTAGACAGAAAATCAGCAAAGAGGTAGAAAACCTGAGTAACACTATCACACAACTTGACACAAAAAGTTAATGTAAGTTTCAGATTGAGATAATGAAATAAAACACTTTAACAGGAAAATGTCTAGTCTATAAGAAAAATTACTCACATATTAAATCACTTTTTTACATAAATGGAGACAAAAAAGCATTTGAACAGTTTAATGGTTTAACCATAATTTTCTTTACCTTCCCTAACCTATATAAAGATTTCGCTATTATAGACATACTATTTACTGAATCTTACACATGGATAAGTAAATACTCATCTGTCTTAAAATTAATTTCAAGCCTATATAATTCATGAAGTTTAAAAAAATTCATCTTATGAACCACATTGCATCAGAATGCCTACTGTAAAAGGTGAAAGACAGGAACCGAAATAGTTATTTGCAATAAATCATGGCAAACACTTGTCTATAGCTCACAAAATAAGTTTGGAAATAATTTTACAAAATATCCAATGTTTATTCAGTTTAAGATGTCATTGATCATAAATCATGCCATTATTTTATGTTCATCTAGGAAAGAATAAGTGCTCTCAATTAAATTGTGATGTAAGATATACCAGTTTCCAAGATGTTAACATGTGAAATGTGTCTGTGTCCTGAGATGTTACATGGGTGTGTTCTGAGATGTAAAAACGTGACTAGATGTGGTTTTTTAAATCTAAAGCTAAAAACACATCTCCTCTAAAGTAAATTTTGTGTGAACTAAATTTAGACTGTTGAATCACTTAAACAGCCATTCCAGCCCTAGTGTTTCTGGGGAAATTTATAAATTCTCTGCCTTGAATATTTGAAGAAAGAAAGATATTTTCAACACCTCTGTCAGTTAATAATGCAATAACCATAAGGAAGTAAACAGATTACATATCATAAAAATAATTATTAACTCAAATATTTAACATGTATAAAGCAGTGTTACAGTCTCCCCCAAATCCTTGATCTGAGAGTTTTTGTTGATGTCTTCAGAGAGCTAGCATTCCTTGCACAGTTGCTTAATTCTAAGCAACGTGTTAACTTGATTTCACTAATCCAACTGAGGCCATATTTAAACATCTGATCCCAATTAGTCATTGATAAGGCATTGAGCACTTTCATTCTCCAGGGTCTCACAGATACTGAAACCAGTAGATACTATGAAAAGATGCTCAAAATGTTAAATATTAAAACAAAATAAAAATTGTATGGCATTGATTTGTACAGTGTGTGTGTATAGAGGTGTGTATATATGAAATTCAAAGTAGATTATATGTTTAAAAGAAAAATAAACCTATGAATTAAAATACAATGAAGGAAATGGAGCAGAAAAACATCCGAGTTTTTTTGTTGTTGAGCTGTGTAATCACAATTGTTCTTAAAATGTTTAAAATGTTTAAAATGATTTCATTAACCTTTGAAATATTTTCTCCAAAGAACATTTTATCTAACATCAGGAATTTATTTTAATAATGGAAATGACAGTGGCATATATTCTAGCAATAACTATTTACACATGTCTTATGATAAATTATTCAATATTCTATTACCTTTATAAACTATTAGGTGAATCTCAGATAGTCAGATGTTAGGCAATTAGTAATATGAAAATGTTATCAGTAAAGCATTTTTTTCCCCTAGGTTGCACCATTACATACCAGACTGCAAACTCCTTTACAGTACTATTCTTTAAAGCTTTTTATTTAACCTATATTTTCAGTATATGTAGATATTATTTTCAGTACAGATGTATAAGCAGTTCATTCATTCAAACTTGGGTGTAATGTGATCCTCCACTTCTGAACTTTACAAACTGATTTGGGTGACTTACCTTATCTTTTCTTTGCTTTTCATCCTGGTATACAGTCCAGTGTTCTCCATCATTGCTGTAAGCCAGTTTGTAGGAGCCAACGAACTGTACATGACCAAAATCTTTAGCTCCTTGTGTAATGATGCCAGTCACTTTGGTTGGAACAAGAAGATCCACCTAAAAAAAAAAAAAAAAAAAAGAAAAGAAAAATACATGCTTTAAATGCAACCACCAAGTTGTTAACTTGCAAGTATTTTGATCTCAAGAGAATAAAACTATATATATCCTAAAACTAAAAATTTGCCTATTTTTATTTTGGAATCAATGACTGAGTCTATTATTGGCTTACAATTCTGATATTGCCACTGGGTTAATGTAGTCTGAGACTCCTTGAACAACCATTTTGACCATTTTAAAGTCAAATGATGGTCACCTCAGTCCACCAATTAATTTTATATTAAGCTGATTTATCTATCTGTGCAGGATTTTTTTTTCTTTTTTTTTCTTTTTTTGTAACTGAGATAGAACAGATGTGGTTGGGCTGACCTTCCTGAGATTGATCACTACCTGCCAGAACTTTACTTTATAGTTCAATTTTCTGATTTTATTGGTCATTTCAATGAAAATAAAAATAACATTGTAGCTGTGTCCACATCAGGAACAAAAATAGTATTAGATTTTCACAATGGAACATTAGTAAATGCTGTTTCCATAAATTTTAATCAATTCACTAATATATAATTGAGTAATAGTAATCATTGTCCAGTGAAAACCTCCTTTTAGAAAACAACAATTCTAAAATGGTTGAGGAGGAAGGCAAATATTCTTCAACAATGAGGAAGTATTAAATACATGCATTCCTGAATTGTAGAGTCTATGCTCATAATGTGTTCTTTTCTGCAAAATACATACTTTAAAGGGCATGAGACCCATGGAAATTCAGTAAGCATTAAAAATCATCAAAATGTAATTGAAATGCAAAAGATAGGAAACATTTTCATCAAAGAATACACAATATAGAATAGTTCAGTATTTTCCCTTTTTTTCTCTAATTCATTCCTGCATTTTTTTTTTTTTTTTTTTTACATTTTGTGTAATGCTAATTTTTAAAAAATCTAGAAAACTTTGTTTTCTATGTGGACAACTCTTGTAAGATCTTTACCTTTTATGTTTATGTTCCTTGATCTATGGCTTCCTCTCTCTTCCTGCAATAGCCACTTACTTCCACCTATTTCCTATGACTAAGTGCCTTGCTACATCCTTGATCTTATCATCTTTAACTGTCATGATCCCATGTGTGATCTTGGTGCTTTCAACTACTATGTCCTTTTGTTTCTATTTCAGGTCCTCTATCCTGTGAGATGTAAGGTAGCCACAAATAGATAGTCCTGGGTCAGATACAGGCCATGAATGAGAAGAGAGAACTAGAGAGAATGCATAGCTTAAGGTCATATTTAGTGACACAGATGCCCATCAGCAAAGGTGTGAAACAGTTTCCAATGTGTCACAGCCTGTGAATATTCAATATTTTTGAATTTATGTGAGCTTTTGTTAACTTTTGGAACATGTGTTAAAGACTTTAGGCTCAAGTTGCGTGATGGATTAAGACAAAAGACCACCTTTAATGCTCTATTAAAACATTTTCAAAAATCAAACTTTCTGGCTATTTTTCTAAACATGTATCATATTATCTAAAATTTCTTGTGTGTCCAGCAGTAAAGCAGGATGGCAAAATTATGATATCCTGGGAAGGAAATGGTTGATGTCTCACATTATGCTAAGGTTTTCTTGTATGTTCTCATTAATCCTCCCAATAACCATGCAAGGTAGGATATTAATTCCACTTTACAGATGAAGAATTTAATATCGAGATGTAACATAACATGGTGTGTGATCCAAAAATAGACATTGAATAAAGGAATATCACATATTCAAATCAAAGGTCCACCATACATAGAAATTCTTAGAAATCACTCATTGATTTTCTCAGTGAGTGATTACTCATCGATCATTTATATTTTCACTCAATGATTTCTTTCCATTCTCTGTAACTCCTTCAGAAATTTCTAAAGCATCACCACACTCGTCAAACTGACAGCAATTTAAGTCAAACAAAAACAATCTTGGATTTATATTATTAGTAAAGCCCAGTGTTTTATCATGAATTTCCTCTCTGTTCTTCAGCTGTCTGGGCTTTAAAATATAGATTGCTTTTGCTGTGCTAAATCCAAACCTAATTGAGTGCAGACAGCAGGGCAAAGCTGCTCTTCTTCAAAGTGTTCTTAATGTTGCTGGCACTCAATAAATGGAGAAAAAAATCTTAAAGAACTGAGTCAGTGTTTTGCTATCACAGGCAGCAAACACACAGGAACTCAAACAGTGTCACCAAGAATATGATCACCTCCAGGCTGAATTTCCTCAGGTCCTAAACTTCTATAAGTCTTTAGCTAAGATGATGCATTGAGGAGTTTTCTAACATGCCCTTTTCTGCCGTACTTTTTAAAGTCAGCTGGGTTTCCTGCTGGGTGGAGATGTTTTCTCCCTAAGTTGTGTGTCTTGGCTCTTTCCAACAGGTATGTTTTTCTCCCACTCTAACTGCTCCCCTTCTGCAATTTTTTTTTTTCTATCTAGAAATGTTTTTCTTTTTCGTTCCAGTTAAGCCACCTTCTCCACTTAAATAGTCAGCAATCTGTTTAAAGCTGGATTTTGTCCTAAAATGTGCTACATTAAACTTAGAGTACTAGGCCTAAGCAAACCTTCTTTCAGTACAAAAATAATCAGTAACTCACACTGAACATGAGGTTGCTGACAGAGGGCATGTACAGAACTCACCCTGAGAGGCACTCAGACCACATAACCCCAGAGTTCAGCATGCAGAATGATTCCAGCAAAGCCCGTTCCTTAGGACTTAATGGTTGCCCCTGGTCTAGGACCACTCTGCCCTCTTGAAGATCTTCAGGGTAAAAGTTGAGCTGCAAATATACTGGACAAAATACCTTCTGGTCTTTTAGATTCTCACCTCCCCAAAGTTTGGCCAAAATAGGGCAGACTAGGCAGACTATTTAGGGGACTGAGCTGGCTCATGGGTAGATATTTGGCTTCATGCACTGACTGCATGCACTTCATGTCTGGATCTGCCTTAAATGTGTCTTACATGTAACAGGCACTCAACAAACGTTTTGCTGAATTGAGTTGGGACTCATTCTTATGTTCTATGGATAAGAACCAGTTCATGGCTATGAATATCATTATGTATCAGAGCAGAAGATTCTAGCTACATTTCTCTAGTTTTTCTTCGAGGATTTTTCCTTGACACAGTGTCAAGGAAACACAGTGTCACTGTGATATCCATCAATTTTTACTGAGGAAGGCAAGTAGCAAACAATCCTCTCCAATCTTAAGGAATTTGATACTAAGAGTCAGCCTACTCTAATGGAACTGGGTGGTTTGGGGTCCCAAATTGGCTCAAGGATCTTGTACACACTACTTTATCTCTCTACCTCCCAACTTCCTGATCTGAAAAGCGAGGGTAACAATTCTCACAGGACTTTATAAGAACAAGATGAAGTAATACTTATCGTGTGTACAAAAGTAGGTATAGCAATATATAGACAATAGTAAGTATTGTGGAAGACTTTGGTAACATCATGAAATAAAGAAATCTGAGGGAAAAATTTAATATTTGTTTCAGAATATCTTGCTAGAAGGAAATGGAAACAGTGAAATGGGTGACTAGATTGTTCTAGAAACAAGTTCTGGATCATAAAATATTTTGTTTACCATCTCAGGATACATACAAAAATAGTTATTTTACCTTTACTTAAAGTAGGTAAATTTTGAAAAACCTGAAATTCCCATTTATGAGTGAAATGGTTAACTCAAAATAATGTAACAGGCTGGGTATGGTGGCTCACGCCTGTAATCCCAGCACTTTGGGAGCCCAAGGGGCAGATGGTTTGAGCTCAGGAGTTTGAGATCAGCCTGGGCAACACGGTAAAACCCCACCTGTACAAAACTACAAAACTAGCTGGGCGTGGTGGCATGCACCTGTAGTCCCAGCTACTTGGGAGGTTGAGGTGGGAGGAGGACTTGAGCCTGGGAGGTGGAGGTTTTCAGTAAGATTGTGCCACTGTACTCCAGCCTGGGCAACAGAGCCAGACATTATCTCAAAATAAACAAACAAACAATAAAATAAAACAAAATAAAATAAAATAAAATAACAATGTTTATATATTATGCATCTATTTAAATACTGATTGTGATGCAATGGAGATATAGCTCTAAAGTAATATTAAAAGAGAAAATAGATTCCAAATCTTATTGAGTTACTTATTTCACTCTAAGAATGAAAACAAGAGGGGGGATACTTAAGGAGAGAGGATTAAATGATTCAACAGTAAACAAAAAAGTATGGCATGAGAGTTTTGTGGGAATATAAACTTTTTTGTTGTAAAACATCCTGTAATGTTTTGGCAAAGCATAAATATTTTTAGAGTGTGTCTAACTTAGACAAATGGCATAGAATTCAGTGAGCATTTGTTTGAGGAAGTTAAAGATAAACTTCATTTCAGACATCTGCACATCATTCTGATCACAGTTCCCTGGAAGAAGTTGGGGCAGACTGGAAAATTAAGTTGATTTTCATGGAGACATTCTTGAAGGGGTGAGGACAATGAAAAGTGATACAGATAAATAAGTGTGTGAGAAATGTGAACACAGGCCAGTTTCATCACAGAATTTTGCCACTCAGCTGCATCTAAAATGCTCTTATTTGTGCCTTCATATCATGTATTCTGAATTGTGTATTTTATGACTTCATAGAGTTTGTAAAATTAACTCATTAAACAGAAAGGACTTTGAACCTAATATGGTTAACTAGCACAGTATTTGAAAACTGATTTATAGACAAAGTATTTAGATAACATTTGATTTCGATACAGAATGTTTTATCTTAACATTACACAAAACAATTGTAGTTAGTCCCAGTTACATTTAAGGCACATAATTAATGGTACCTGGTATTTGGACAATATTGCTGGTTATCAGATGTTGGCTACACTTGTAGTCCCAATTTGCAGGCCACCTAGTTAATGTGATTAACAATCTGAAATATTCAGCTCCTGTATCTGATCTGATCCAGTTCTGATCTAAAGTTAGGAATCCTTACAATATGATTGAGGCCTGATAACATAAGCATTCTAGGACTCATTACTGCATTCTCCCCTTTACTAAAAAAAAATTTAATTTTCAACAACATTTTAAATCTTTTAAAATAGCAACTGCTTTTTTTCATGTAATACATTAAAATACAATAACTAAAACTAAAAACTCATACCATGAAATAATCTGTCAAAAGATGAAGCTTTCTGTTGTATTGGTGTGTTATGGTATTTTTTTCACATGTAAAACCATGCACAACACATGTATGGTACAATAAACAAATGTTCTGAGCTCAAGTGATCATTCAGTGAGTTTTGTAGGACACCTGGCATATTGTAGACATTCCAAATATACAGGAATCATCTGCCTGAATACAAAATTGAGATAATTTTGTACTTAACAATTACCTGCAATTACAACATGAACAGTGCCATATGTCAATCTGAACTACAACCTATGATTGTGGTCAGCTTATAACTATTAATTTTTAAAAGAACTTATTTAGAATCATGCAAGCAGTTCAACTGCACATTTTTTACTGAGAATGGGAGGTAACATGATAATTATGAATATTTTATATTTAACATTTTAAATTTTAATTATCTTTTTCATTATGAATAAGATATATGCTCTGTAGAAAAATTTATTAATAGAAAGATTAAAAAACAAGTCTGTATTACCATAAGCTATAATCACTGCTTTCCTTCCCAATTCAAATATGTTTCCAGACAAATTTGTTGTTCTTGGTATTTGAAAAAAATATTATTTGTTACCAGACGTTGGTTATACTTTTCACCCATATTTGCAGGCAATTAGTTTACTCTTTATTTCTCAATATTTCAATAGTAATTATGTTATTAAAATATTTTTATATTTTCTATTTTTAATACATATGTATTTATTTACACCTAGTATGTCATTTTAAGGAGTTACTACAATCATTAACTTATTATAAAACATTTACTCCCTCCATCCTCAATTTTTCTATTAAAATTAACATTCTCATACAATCATAATCCTCTCATCCTGGGCCACATATCTCTTCATTTCTACAGCATAAATTCAAATAATTAAGGTTACTTGGTCAAAGAAAATGATCTTAAAAATAAACAAAAAAAGGCCTTTCGAACATAAAAGTTATAAACACATACAGTGAAAGTTTTAGTTGGTGTAAAGAGATATAAGGAATGCATTTGAAATGAACTATAATTCTACTATACATAGTTAACTCCTGTCAACTTTTTTATATTCATATTTTTAGACATTTCCTATTACCATATATCTTCATAAAGTTAGCTCATATTAGAACGGGCGTGGTGGCTCACTCCTGTAATCTCAGCACTTTGGTAGGCTGAGGAGGGTGGATCACGTGAGGTCAGGAGTTTGAGACCAGCCTGGACAGCATGGAGAAACCCCATCTCTACTAAAAATACAAAAATTAGCCGGATGTGGTGGCAGGTGCCTATAATCCCAGCTACCAGGAGGCTGAGGCAGGAGAATCACTTGAACCTGGGAGGCAGAGGTTGCAGTGAGTCAAGATCACACCACTGCACGCCAGCCTGGGTGACAGAGCTGGCCTCTGTCTCAAAAAAAAAAAAAAAAAAAAAAAAAAATCTTAGCTCATATTATACATGCACTCTTACAATTGTATCTTTTCATTTACAATGGATATTTTTACATCTAAATAATAGTAATTTCTAATGACTATAAAACATTCCTTATTGTATGTGCATGAATGAATATGAAAATTATTTAACCAATCCCTTATTGATATTCATTTAATTTGTTTCCAATTCTTTTACTATTGGAAGAAAAACAGCCTCAACTCTCATGTGTATTTGTTTGCCCACTGGTGCAACTGTTTCCTTATAGATACTAAGAACCTGGCATTTGAAATGTGATACACATTGTTTCATTTGTCTTCATAAAAATTACATTCTTCCATCTGCTATATAAAATAACCCTTTACACAACAATCCCATTTTTAAATAAAATTTTACATTTAAATACATTTTATTTTTTAAAAAATTAATACATAATAATTGTACATATTTATAAGGAATCTAGTGATGTTTTGATACTACAGTGTCTAATGATCAGATCAGGATAATTAGCATATCTGTCAGTTCAAATATTTATTATTGATTTTTGTTGGGAACATTCAGAAACCTCCATGTAACTATTTGAAACCATATAATATATTATGGTCAACTATAGTCATCTGACAGTGGTATAGAAAACTAGAAATTATTTCTCCTATCTAGCTGTAATCTTATTTCCTTTATCAAATATCTCCCTAACCTTCTATTCCCTCTACCTTCCCAGTCTGTAGTATCCTCTGTTCTACTTTTTACTTCTATGAGATCAACTTATTTTAGCTTCTACATAAGTGAGAACATGTGTGCTTAACTTTCTGTGTATTTTGACAAATTGAAAAGTGGTATTTTACATTTAATTTACTTAAATGTCACCAAGTGGCATTTAATTTATATTTTCTTAATTGTTCAGTGTCACTAATTATATATACATACAGTCTCTTTCATGTTCTTTGTCCATTACCTATTGGATTAGAAATTTTCCTGTTGATTTTTAAGAATTATTTATATAGTATCATATATGGTTTGTTATATTTGTTGCATTTTTTTCTAATTTGCTATGTCACTTAATTTTATTTTTAGCACAAGTTTTCAATTTTACTCTACTCAAATGTATCAATTACTGTTTTTGTGATTGCATATTCTTGTATGGCTTAAAAGATAATTTACTTGATTAGATCAGTTAAAACTACAGTTTTCTCTGAGTTTTCCTTTCAAGTTTTATTTTATTCTTTCTTGTTACTGAACCCTCTTGGTTTTATGTGTATACATAATGTGACATAGGATCACAGTATATATATATATATATATATATGGTTAAGAACACAATTTTTTTCAACACTGTTTTTTTTTTTTTTGTTTTGTTTTGTTTGTTTTTAATTTTTTTTTTTGAGTTGCAGTCTCGCTCTGTCGCCCAGCTTGGAGTGCAGTGGCCGGATCTCGGCTCACTGCAAGCTCCGCCTCCCGGGTTTACGCCATTCTCCTGCCTCAGCCTCCCGAGTAGCTGGGACTACAGGCGCCGCCACCTCGCCCAGCTAGTTTTTTTGTATTTTTTAGTAGAGACGGGGTTTCACCATGTTAGCCAGGGTGGTCTCGATCTCCTGACCTCGTGATCCGCCCGTCTCGGCCTCCCAAAGTGCTGGGATTACAGGCTTGAGCCACCGCACCCGGCCCCCTACTATTTGTTTTATAATCTATGCCTTCTTTGCTTTATCCCCCACCTGAGTGATTGTTTCAAGGTTTGCTCTTTGTTCTAGAAATTAATAGTATTAATCATCATCCACCAGTATATATCCTGATAAAGGTTTCTTGTATTGCTTTGGACAGAACAAAGTTGGTGCATTCAAGCTGCAGACTGTTTTCTAGGAGAAGACATGCTCAAAAGGTTTTCTTGAGTTGTATTTTAAAATGTTGCTTCTGCTTTTTATGGTGCCTCATTCTAGAAGGCCAGTTGTCCAAAAGCTGAGTTTTTATTTCTGAGGGTTTTATTTTGTAACATTTTCCCACTCATCCTTTTCATTTATTTATTATTTTCCTCTGCATTCTCAGAGAGTTTCTCCATTCTGTCTTTAATATTATAGATTTATTTTTGATAATGCAATTTTAACATATATTTTAATCTATATTTTGAAACATATTTCAGGGAAATTGGAAAAATACAGCAGTTCCCTCATTTTATCACCATTAATCTTACCTTCCCTATTACTCCTCTATTATGTCATAAAGAAGAAATACCTTTTTTTTTTTTTTTTTTTTAAAGAGACAGGGCCTTGTTCTGTCACCTAAGCTAGAGTGAAGTACATGATTATAGCTCATTGCAGCCTCAAACTCCTAGGCTCAAGCCATCCTCTTGCCTCAGCCTCCTGAGTAGTTAGGGGCTACAGGCATGCACCTAATGCCTGGTTAACTTTTTATTTTTTGTAGAAGGTGCCTTGTTGTGTTGTCCAGGTTGGTGTTGAACTCCTGACCTCAAGCAATCCTCCACCCTTAGCCTCCAAAAATATTTTTATATATGCTCTTGAAATTTGGTTGTTTGTTTTTTCCATAGAATATTTCCCACTTAAAAAATTTTTTTTCATACCTTTAGAAAAATCCCTATCCTTTCCTTGATCTGCACACTTAAAAGATAGGACCTATATTATCTTGTTTTCCCTTTTTACTTAACTTGAAATGAGAGAGCAGTCCTGATGTTTGTCACATACCAGTCATATAAGCTTCTCTTTGTTCCTTACCATCTATCAGACAGTTGCAAGAATTTCTTGGACTTTTTATAAATGCCCAGCAGACATTTAGGCAGTATAGCTTATCTGGTCTAAAGCACAAAACTCTCCTACTTTTGCTGTTTTCCTCTGAATATAGAAAAGTTATTTTATTTTCTTAATAATCCAAAATCCAAAGCTTTCTGTTATTTTTTTCATTCAATGGAGATTTTGCTGAGATAACTGAACATCCATTGTTTATTTCTCTATTATATAATTTATGTATTATCACAATATTGTCAATCTTCTCTTGTCAAAATGTAAAATCACAGGGGCAGACAACTTGATCCATGTTACTTGGCATATGCCTGGCCTACATGTTTCATGAAATATCTACTGAATGAATAGTTTCATATTTTTGGATTAAGTGAGTTAATGTATCCAATGTGTTTTCTATTCATCTTTGTCACATTTGTATTACTGAAGGTTTATTCTGTCTGCAAATGGGAATGGTGGTGTGTTAGGAAGTCAAGTACTGACTACAGCAAGATGTTTCTGGTTGTGGCAAAATGACCAGTGAGTTTCTAGCCTGCGGTGCAGGCTCTGGGTCTTGGCCACTGCTGCTCTGATTCAGATGTCACAGTTCACATACTGTAGTGACAAGGACACATTGCCCAGAGACTGGGAAGTTACCAACAGGCATCCCAATGCACATAAATTTGTGCCCATACTTTAGGATGATGGGAAGGGAATGAAAGTCTGCAGCAATCATGACTCATAAGTTGAACGAGTAAAATAATGTATGTGATTTACTTATAACCACAATATAGGAACATTAAAAATCAGGTACACTTTATCAGCTCCAGGGGAACTTTCCAAATATAGTTGTCAGCAGTGTTTGAGAAAACTCAACCAGGCTTCACTAAGACTCCATGTATATGAATGAAAGTTCATCTATCAAGATCTCATTAAATCTCAAGTAAGTTTAAAAGGTTAAAAAGAGCCAAAATTATAAACCTTATTAATAAACTCATTTAGAGTTAATAAAATGATGTTATAAAGATTAAATATAATGCTCTTGCATTGATTTAAGTCATGATATATTTTTTAAAAGCTTGAATTTGTCTTTTAAAAAAATGAACAGATCTTTATAATATCTTATATGCATTTTAGTTTGAAATGGTTTTGAAAAAATGATTCTAAAATAATTTTAGTTATAAATAACTAAAATTGGCATCAAATTAGGCTAATTCCCCAATTTCTTCAAGACCTATGTCAGAGAGAATAAAACATGTTTGAAGAAAAATATAAAACCCTGGAAACTTTTAGGGAAAAGAATCACACTTTTCTTATTGGATTACTGAAAGTGACTTTCTGCTGAGTTCATCAAAAACAAAATTACCCTGGGAGAGGAGAATTAACATATCTTCTTTATTTGCCTTTCAAGCCTAATTTTGATTAGTCTGGGGACTTCGACTTATTACATGAATAAAAAATTCAGGGTGGTGGTTAATTGAATCAGTCTATAATTGATAGAGTCATTATTAATTGGTTAATGGAGATTTAATACAAGTTTTTGATCAAAGAGCACAGTGATATTCAATAAAGATTTTTCAGATACTTTAATTACAGCAGTGACAATGCACAAATGAAGTAGAAAACACAGACAATTATCAGTAAATAATTTGCATGTGATTTAGAAAACAATTACATACTTTTAAGTAGTACCTGAAAGAGTTTGTTATTTAGTGCTTTTTGATAGCACAGTGTGAATGCTGTATAGGTAGGCATTGTGTCAGCATCTTTTGGATAGCCAAACACTCAGTGAGCTGGTGATCAGACTTGCATGTACTTCAAGTAGCTACAATTTAGTTGATTGATTACATGTGTAAAAACTATCTGAATATATCTTTGACAATTACTTTACTGAATATAATTTTATGCAAAGTGTTGTATTATGTATAACCATTATATAAAGACTGGTGTTCCCAAACATAAAACATCTATATACTAATTTGTGTGTCTATATGTAGAACTACATACATTTTATTCTGTAACAAATAAATAAAACTCATAAGAACTGAAAATATAGGTTGGTGCAAAAGTAATTGTGGTTTTGATCATTAAAAGTAATGAGAAAAATCACAATTACTTTTGGACCAACTTAGTAAAACATCCACAGAGTAAAGTATATTGTAACAGCAAATCACGCTGCATATACTTAATATTAGGAGGCCCTTGACAATGAGGAAAATTGACAGAACACACAATGTATTTTTGTGCTTTGTGCTTGCTGGAGGAGCTATGCATTTTATGTTGATATAAAACTTAATCATTCTTACAATTTGTAAATCGTCCACAGAGTCCTTTACGTCATTTTGTTTCATCAGACCATGTGAGCCTTAATTGTAGATTTTTTAGTATTAGTTGGATATGTGCATGTTTTATGGTGATTGATTTTTAGGCTAAAACAAAACAACATTCCAAAGAAACCCAGATGTAAATTATTTCCCTTTGACCTTATGAAAGGAAGTGGGAAGGGGCATGGCCTCTTAGAAATCAAGCAGGAGGTAAATGCTTCAAATTGCTTTGGGAAAATGTGCCATCAACGTCAGCAGTCGAAAAACAGCCCAGGTCAGCAGAGAGTTCTGAAAAGATTGGAGAGGAGAGGAGAGGGAGATGACTCAGCAGGAACAGAATTGCCTGCAGATTACAGGGTTAAGAGCCACTGACACAGAAAGTGGACTGCCCCAAAGGATGACAATTAAAAAAAATTTTTTTGTTCAAAGGTCAGAGTATACATATACTAGGAATAAAAGGGATACGAATTATTTCCATTCAAATGCATGGTCCGTAGCACTGTCAGCACTGTATTTGTATAAGAAGAGCAACGAGGCTCCGGCAGATCTGGCAGGGCTATCTAGGTCCTCAGCACTTCAGTCATCATAAATTATACTTGTAGTCTTAAAGAGCCTCATTAAAAGTCATGATTATAGATTTTCTCATTGAATACCCATAAAATCAACATGTTTTATCTACTCATATTTATATTAATTTATTTATTGTGTGTGTGTATATATATATATCTATACTCTTCTTTTGTTATTGATGCTAATTTCCATTTGCTTTGTTCCCAGTGGAAATAAGGAGCAGCTGTTGTATTCTTAAAACTCCAATCTCATCCATCTTTTCCTTTAGGTCCTAATATCTATTTCCTTAATATAGTACCAAGGTCTTTTGAGCTTAATAAATGGTAGAGTATGGAACCAGATGTTGAATGCTGATAAAATCTGAATATAATTTAATGAGTATATTTTAATTAGGTCCTACAGTGTATGATGTGGCCTGGGTATTTCTATGATGAAGCCAAAAAAACATATATGACTATAGTTATAAAGTTTTGACTTGAATGTAGGGTATAAACTTTCATAAAATATTTTGTTCATGACTGCATGTGAGCAATAAGATGCTTAGACTTTACTTGTTTTGAGAAATGGCCTATATTTAAGGGACTCATATATATGCCTGTCTCAGAAATTATACAAGGGCTAATTTCTTTCTGTACTCAGCACCAAATAATCTCATATTTTAAAAATCACCGTCTTTAGCTCTAAAACTATTCATGCGCTGTACTTTCTATTACTATAAAATAGCTCATAAACCACAATCTTAAATTAGGTATGGAATTAATAAATCACTTGAAATAAACTCATTATATAAAACTTATTTTTTTGCATATGTATTCAATATTTTAAAAACTTCTCAAGTTATAGCTCACTTAACTGAGGACTCGTTTGTAGATTTAAATAAAGAATTTTATAAGACACCTCCATCTGTTGAACATCTTTTACATAACTGTCTTTGATATGTGATGGGAGGCTTCAGTCTCAAAGCTGCTGACATTTTAAACATAATTTGAAAAAAAATCAGATGTGACATCAACAGGAAATAGAAGTATAATTCCTTTTTTATATGATATTATAAGAGTTTAAGGATCCTGAATTCCAAAGTTTTTTTTTTTTTTTTTTTTTTTACGGAGGCTCGCTCTGTCACCCGGGCTGGGGGGCAGTGGCGTGATCTCGCTTACTACAACCTCTGTCTCCCGAGTTCAAGTGATTTTCCTGCCTCAGCCTCCCGAGTAACTGGGACTACAGACGCCCGCCACCACACCTGGCTGATTTTTGTATGTTTAGTAGAGACGTGGTTTCACCATATTGGCCAGGCTGGTCTCGAACCCCTGACCTTGTGATCTGCCTGCCTCTGCCTCTCAAAGTGCTGGGATTACAGGCATGAGCCACTGCACCTGGCCAATTTTGTTTGTTTTTTATAGAGATGGGGTCTCACTGTGTTGCCCAGGCTGGTCTTGAACTCTCAAGCAATCCTCCTGCCTCGGCCTCCCAAAGTGCTGGGATTACAGGCTTGAGCCACCGTGCCCGGCCTCCAAAGATATTTTTAATGAAGTTCAAGTACTAACTTTAACACAAGAGGAATCTTGTAAAAATTATTAGAATGACACTAGAAGTATAATAGCAGAAAATTAATTAACAGTGGAACCAATCAACATGGAGGCATCAGAACAAAAAGAGAAATAAAATCCGTCCTCATAAACAACTCACCAGATACGTCTCAAGCTTCTGGCTTGTTGTATTAAAAGAGGTTATTTTGACATGACTTTCCAATTATGAATAAATCTGTTACATTTCAAGAAATGCTAAAATATCTATTAGTTTAGGAATTAGAATATAAGCTATGACATAAAATTTATGTTAAACAGAATCACTATAGGCCTAACACAAATGACTCCTGAAAGTCTCCCTAAGACACTCAGAACAGAGGTTACACACATATATATATACTTCCAGATTAATATTCCATATTTTAAAAAACATGGCCTTGTGTTGGGATGCATTGCTTCCAACTCTTTTGTAGAGTAGCATTTTCTTTAAAAAGTAACAGACAATGACATAAATTGTCATGTTGACAATATGCTTCAGGAATCAGAAATATCCTTGTTGTTTGGGAGACTGAAAGGTAAACCGTCAAGACTAAATCTGAAATAACACTTTTTTTTCTGAAAAGCTTTCATGTCACAACAACTAATGTGCTGTATTTTCAAGAGGGAAAAAATAATAATAATCCAACAATAAAGCCCAGGTATTAATGAATATGTCAAACATTTGTACACTGAGAATGCTTTTGTTAAAGACTTTTAGCAGATACATTGTATTAAATTGAGAACTTTCCGTCTTCTATTTATTTGCAATGAAAATTTTAAATCATGAATAAATGTATTGGATTCTATGAAATTAATCATGAATAAATGTATTGGATTCTATGAAATTATCTCTCTCTTCATATTAAGATAATCATGCAGGTTTCTTTTTTAATTAATTAATACAAAACCAACACCCAACCAACCTGAGAACTGTGACATCGACAATACTTACGTTAACCCTGTTTAGCCTGTCCTTTACTTCTCCCCACCAAGGATACTCAATCCTAAATTGTTTGTTGTGCCCTTGCTTTTTAAAATATAATTTTATAATTATGAATGTACTCCTACATAATATTTAGTCTTGTCATAAAATTTATAAAGAATTTCATACAGGAATCTTCTGGAACTTGCTTTTAAAACTCAGTGTCATATTACTAAGATTCAACTAAATGTTTGTTTATAAAGTTACTTTATTTTTACTGCACCATAACATTCCATGTATACATAAATGACAATATATTTATCTCTTCTCCTGTCATTAGTATTTGATTATTTCCAGTTTTTGGCTTTTAAGATCAGTGTGAGGAACATTCTTATACTTATCTCTTGGTAAAGATACTCAAAATTTTACTTGAAAATATATCTAGGAGTAAGATGCTTTTGGTTGATAAGTGTATGAATGTTTAACTTTATAGATAAGAACAATTTTCAAATATGGTTTTGCCAATTTGTGCTACCACCATCAAGATAGCTACATCCTTCAGCTTTAATTTCCTAACTTGGTGATTACTGTTACAAGATTTTTTAAAGTGAAAACATTTCATGCATTTCTGAAATAAATTTTCCTTTACTAGAAAACATATTTAAATTTTCATGTATTCTATTTACTAATATTCTATTAAAGACTTCTACATCATTGTTCACAAGGAAGATTCTCAATCAATTTTTTTTTCTTGTACCCTCTTTGTCCACTTTTGGTGCCAGGAAGTCGTGGTTTAACAAAAGAATTTGTGAAGCTTTACTCTCTGTCTCCTGTGGAGTAGTTTGTGTAACACAGAGAATATGTATTTTCTGAAAGCTATAAAATCTAATTTGATATCTTTAATTATATGTCTATTCAAAGTTTCTTTTCGTTTCGTTTTCCCTTGCTTTTTCTCTTGAACATATACATGGGTTTTCAACTTCTCCGAGTAAATTTTGGTAATGTTTCTTTTACTACAACAATTTTTACTACATTTTAAATGCATTGGCATAAAGATGTTTATATTATTTTTTTTCAACTTAGTCTATATTTCAGCCCAGTTTTTCACAGTGAATATTTTGTCTTTATTCTCTTGGATAATTTTGTCAACATTTTAACCATTTCATTAGTTTTCTTCAAAGAACCACCTTCTAAACCTAGAAATAAAAGGTGATTTCTTTTAATGAATAACAGATTTCCTATTCCCATTTACAGCAAAATTAAATGCAGGCTGAAATTCTGGAAGAATCTCCTTAAAATTAGATGGCAGGTATCATGTTCTAACCACCTCTTGTCTTAAACACTATACTGAAGACTTTATATAAAACAATAACAAGAGAAAAGAAATAAGCATACAAAATGAAGTAGGAGATACAAAATTGCTGCTGTAAGCATATGATATAACAGAAAAGGAAAAGATTACAAACACACTTTTCAATGAATAAGATAGTTTAGCAAGGTTAGTTGCTACAAGATTGTCATTGGAAATCTGTAACAGTTCTATCCACTAGGCTCATCCAAATAGAAAATGTAAATTTTAGAAACCAATTCGCTATAACAACAAATGTTTTATGGTACTTACAGAATGGGCATCTACACAGAGATTGAAGTCCTTAATAAAAAACAATTTTAACACCTTTGAATAACTTAACGGAATACCTAAGTAAACGCAAAGATATAACCTACGTCATAAATGAGAAACCTCAACATAAAAAAGATATCAATTTACTCTAAAAGTCAGCATATTCAAAAACAAAATTCCTTCAGAATTTTGGAGAAATGTGCTAAAACTGATCTGAAAATCTATGTGAAAAAATCAAGGACCAAGAAAAACCTAGACAATTGGCTGCATGGCTGGTGGTGGCAATAGGGTGAGGGATATGCCACTTAAGATTAATCCTTAAAATAAGTACAACTATATGATTAAACAGTGATACTGTTATAAGGATAGACAAGCAGAAAATAATAACAAAACAAAGACAGAAACAGGGTCATCTGAAAGCTTGGTATGGATTGGAAATAACAGAACAACCCGATGGAAGTTGGACTCAATAAAAGATCCTGCAGAAATTGGCTGTTTATACAGAAAATGAGTCCTTCTTTTCACCATCTCCCAAATTAAATCCCAATAGGCTAAATCTCTTAAATGTAAAAAGTGAAACTTCAAGTATTTCAGGAGAAAATATGAAAGCTAGCATTTGTGACGTGAAGTAGAAAGTAATTTTATAGCAAAACATAAAAATGACACATTTTACTATATTAAAATGAAAATTTCCATACAACTAAAGCATAGTAAACAAAATCAAAAGAAAACATAGAGCCTGAGAGAAGATATTCTTACAAAAGTCCTAAGAACTATGATAAATTGTTACAAAGGCAAACAAACCCATAGAAAAATTACAGACAAAAGAGACATAGGTAACTCAGACAGTCTGAAACTCTCTGTAGGATGAGATATAAAGGAAAAGATGACAAGTTTCACTAGTAATCAGGGAAATACAAATTACAACAGCACTTAGATTCCATTTCACATCCCAAACTTAAAAGTTCAACAATACTAAGTGTTAGGTGTTGGCGAGTAGATAGAGCAAGAATAACTCCCAGGCACTGCTGATGAAAATCCAAATTGGCTTAACAACTTTGTAGGACAAATTAGTAATATTTAGTGACACTGAAAATGTACACAGCCATTGATTCAGGAATTGCACTCCTAGACATATTTCTGAGATAAATTATCACAAGGGGACATATATAATAAACTTGTCTGTAGCATTACTGTTATAGCAAATATTTATGAAAAGTTATAAAGTCTATGAACAGAATTGATAATGAAATGGGATTAAAATGAATACAATAGAATTATATGTATCAACTTGGAAAATCTCAAAATATATTATTGAACAAATACAAAAACATTAATGTAAATGAGATAATAAGTTACAGATGAATATGAACGTTTATATTTTTTAACTTTAAGGTAGCATAGAAAGGTACCTATGGTAGCTGCATAGACATTGCTATCATCACCTTTTTCTTCTAACATTGCCACCAACTGTCCCAGGACCTCCTGGAATGAAGGCTATGGTGAGGTCTAGATTGGACATATAGGGGCTCTATTGCCTCAATTTGACTCTTCAGAGGTCAAGAATTCTCTTACTATTTATGATTCTAATGAATACATGAACCATAGGTTCCTATGCAGTAGCCCCAATGGGCCAGGTAACACAGCTCAGAAATTTGATGACATCCATGTCCTGTAGGGCAGACTCTGATCACTGAGAAAAGAAATTGGAAAAAACCTAATAGATAATATTCTGCTCCCTTCCCACCTCTCATTCTAGCCAGTAACACCAATGCACAGTGAAACCCTTAAGACCCTCTGGAGACTCTGAACAACTCAGCACCTATGTTTTCTGGTGAAACTGTAGCTAGTTCAATTACTCACAAACCTTTTACCTATTTTCTTTTCTTTAGTTCTGCATTCTTGCTGACCTGGGATTGTACCATCTAAATGATACTTAACTTCAGGTATTTAACTTCAGGTGTTTTTGTGTTTTTTGTTTTTGTTTTTTATGGGCCCTTTGGCTAACACAACTATTTATAGAATATTGTTTATTATTTACTATAAAACTGCAATGGAAGCTAAGGCAATTAGGTAAGGAAATTAAATAAAAGGTATCTGGATTGGAAAAAAGTAAATCTATCTTTATTCAGATGGCATGATCTTGTATATAGAAAATCCCTGTAATCCCAACATTTTGGGAGGCTGAGGTGAGCGATTACAAGGCCATGAGATCGAGACCATCCTGGCCAACATTGTGAAACTCTGTCTCTAAAAATAAAAAAAATTAGCTGGGCCTGGTGGTACACACTTGTAGTCCCAGCTACTCGGGAGGCTGAGGCAGGAGAATTGCTTGAACCTGGGAGGCGGAAGTTAAAGTGAGCCATGATTGTGCCACTGCATTCCGGCCTGGTAACAGAGTGAGATTCTGTCTCGAAAATTTATAAATCATAATAATAATAAAAAAAACCCCAAAACCTCAAAGAATCCACTAAGAAATATTAGAACTAATAAACAAATTCAATGAGTTTGTAGGACACAAGATCACTATATAAAAGTCAATTGGTTTTCTATATCCTAGTGATGAATGAAATTAAGAAAACAATTATACCTACAGTACCACTAAAAAGAATAAATGTGAGGATAAATTCAACAAAGGAAATGCAAGACTCATACAGTAAAAACTACAAAACATTGTTGAAAGACATTAAGGAAGACAAATAAATGAAAAGATATCTCATGGTTGTCCGATTGGAAGACTTAGTATTGTTAAATGGCAATACTCTCCAAATTGATCTACAGGTTCAACATATCCCGAACAAAATCTCAACTGGCTTCTTTGCAGAAGATGACAAACTGATCCTGAAATTCATATGGAAATTCAAGAGGCCCCAATTAGCCAAAACAATCTCAAAAAAACTCCACAAAGTTTGAGAATTCATACTTTCAAATTTCAAAACTCACTAGAAAGCTAGAAAAATCAACACACTGTGGCACTGGCATTTAAATATAAATACATGTATATACATACTTGGAAATAAGTATGTATTTGAAATAAAAATGGGACAATGCTAACTTCTGTTAAATTTGAGTATTATATCATTCTCTGTGTATGATTACAATATTTTTGTAATTTAATAAAACAGTATATTGTGAACTCCTGGGAATGGAATGAAATAATCTTCATATTTGTTTTTGCTTCTTAAATATTCAGTAGGGGTGAGGAGGGATAGAGTATTTTAAGGTGTCAGTCTGAATTTTTCCAGTTAACACTGACACTATATATTTAGTTTTGGGTATGACTTAAAAACACTAAATCTGTGAACACAAAGTAACCAATGATTAGCCAAATTCTGAATATTTTTAAACAATTCTGCTAGCCCAGAGTATTGTAACTTTAGGCCAAGCAGAAACTAATATCAGGACTGTTTAAAATCAAATATCTTTATTTTACTTTTGTATTTCACATGACCTCTTTTATTATCATTTTATTATTACTACAGCCAAAACTAACCTTAAGCCATTCATTTTAAAGAAGACTTTGCCATCTGCCAGCTTAATTCATTTTGTATTACTTGTTTTCAAATTTCTACATTTCTGCTGCATCTGGCACAAAATAAACATGGCAAAAAACATGAAATAACAATTTAAGCTACAATATTTCATAATTACAAAAGTAGGTTTTCCAAAATGACAGACAGACCTGCTCTAGTATAGAAACTATATAGAATTATGTTATTTCCCATCAATGCTATCATGTTCTTAAGTTTCACCAAAAAAAAAAAACTAACACATGTGATTTAAAGATTTCTTAAAACTATGAATAACAGTATCAAAATTTGATAAAACTAATTAAAAAATATTTATTGGCTTCCCAATATGTTCTTCTACTTCCTCCCAGCTTTTATTATATGGCATAATGCCTAGGACAGAGCTAGATCTTCAACAAATTTTATTTTGTTTTATTTTCCATTACTGAATGAGGCCAAAATTAATATATCAATTAATAACTTAAAATTAATATATTTATATTTGATATTAATTTGAAACTCAAATGTAAGGGCTCTAAGCATTTCATTAAATAACCTCTTCCCATTTCCTCAATTATTCCATGGCAAATCCCTCCAATTTCTCCTCCCCGGCTTTCCCAAATACTCCTGTCTTTGTTGAGAATTTTGGCTGTTGTTTGTAAATATTTCCTCCTTTTTCTGAAATTTCTAACTCGTATTTAAGGGCATAGCATGAGGATCACATATTTTTATAACTCCTTCCCTGGCATCCTCTTTGTAGTAGAGTTGACTTCTTTTTATATCTCTAGAATAAGATTAATAGTAATTTTGTGTATAATAATAATTGGATTGAGTGTTTATTCATCACTAGGAAATGAGTAAGTATTCACATGATTCATCTACTCATCCTCTGAGTCAGTTTCTATTACTGTACAGTTTTACAACTCAGGGAGCCTCAGAGAAGCTATGTGGCTTTTTCAAGGTCACAGAGCTTATAGGTGACGGAATAAAGATTTTCCACCCAATCTATCTGATGTATGTTTGGCCACTGTGCTGAATTGTTCAGTTTGGACCCTACAAACAAGCTCCTGGTAGATGGGGCACAAGTGGAAGCCAAGCTTCAGTCTGTGTTCTGTTTCCCAAGTCGTACACTCTTGAGTGGCTGAAATAGCAGCCAGGAGGAAAGGGATCAATTTTTCTCATGGGTCTCCCCAACGGAGGTACTTTTGTAACTTATTTGCACCAGTGAAAAGTCTTTTTATAATTGCTTCGAAGGAACCATATGAACTAGTATGGGTTTCAGGCAGGTTCTAGAACCTTTGCTCCCAAAGACCAGTTTATAGTCTCTTTAGCATATCCTTCCACTATAGGATGTATCACATTGTATTTGCAGTAATCTGCTTACAAATGTTTGTCCTCTGCTAGATTTCGTGCTCCTTGAGTGCTACAATCATGTTTCTGTAATCTCTGTATTTTTAAAACTTACTGCCAACTCTGTACATATTAGGTATTGAGGAACATGCTTATTAATTCGATAGATCGACAGATGAAATGAAAGAGATTGGATCAGGAAAAGAAGTTGAAGTTTGTTTTTAAAATATAGCAAGATCAACTTTTCTTCATAAACAGCAAGGGAAAATTATGTGTAAACAGCCAAAGAAATGTTTGAGTGAAGAAAAAGATCTCCTGAGACCGAAGTTTTAAGGTGGAGTAGTAAGAACTTCATGTTATACTCCATGGCACTGTGAATTTGGCAGCATTGAGCAATACAAACTTTGTCAGGAAAAGATTACACTTAACAAGAATGACTTTAATGTCTTTTCAGTAATGTACAATGAGGGAAAAGTCCCCAGATTCAAAGAGAAGTAATGAGGACCAAAAACTCAGGGACAATCTGACCAGTGGAAGGACAGGGGCTTTCTTTTTTTTTTTTTTTTTTTTTCTTTTTCATTCA
>NW_016811046.1:548286-577178 GCF_001698545.2 Rhinopithecus bieti
TGCACTCCAGCCTGGGCGACACAGTGAGACTCTGTCTCAAAATAAAATAAAATAAAATAAAATAAAATAAAATAAAATAAATAAATAAATGAATAAATAAATAAATAAATAAATGGATAGATAAGGATCTAGGGGCAAGTAGAAGAAATTAGTAGAATAAAAAGTCTGATGCCAATTTGCCAAGTAAGCGTCAGAATCAGGAGACTAAGAAGGGGTATGGTTTGGATTCTCTTGCTGGGGCTGGAAAGGTAGTCTATGCAAATCTGAACTCAGCATTGATTTCAGGCCAGAGGAACAATGGACACAGGGTAAGAAAGGGAGGCTAAGTCAGGGCAGTTGTTTGAGAGTGTCTTGGGAAATAGGATGTTAAGAATGACTGATTAAATTTCAGGGACCCAAGAGTGACAGAGTCAGAAGAGATGCTACAGAAAGTTGCAGAAATGAGAGAAGTCCAGCAAGGTATACTATATAGAGTATGTGTGAAATAGAATACAGTGTGTGTGAAAGAGAGGATGTGGGATGGGGAATATAAGGGGTTCTGGAAATATCTGGCATAAAACAACAGGTAAAGTTCTAAGTACACAGACACTCTATATCATAGAGCAGAGACATGGGCATAAGTGTATGTCTTGTCAGTGGTTGGATTCTTTTCTCAGCAAACACTGGTGAGGTTAAATTTGGGAAAGGATGGAGTATCATTCAGGGAATCAACTGGAAAACCAGGTAGGGTTGTGGTCCAAAGAAATAAATCAATAGTGCAGCAATTAAAAGCTACATATGGTGACAGAGAGAAACAGCAGTTCTAGTAATGCCTGGCTCAGGGTTTACATGGCAGGGCTTTAAATGTCCACTGTCTAGGACTCTGGGAGGTGAACCTGAAAGTATGCATGAAGTACCCTCAGTATTGGGGCTGGAAGTTTGCAGAGCAGGAAGCCAGGGAGATCATTCTGTTGAATTCTATCTGTATGAACCAAGATCTGAGGGTCCTGAAAGATAGGCTGCTCTGGATGTCATCTGCTTCACCACTGTTCCTGGCACAAAATACAATCCATTCACACTCAGCTCTGCCTAGGACAGCTTACGTATTTTGGTGAAAGAGGGGAAAGCAGAGCTTACCTTCATGGATAATACACCAGAGCATTAAGCCAGGATATGCTACACGCACGCACACACATATATGCAAACATACACCACACACACACACACATCCCATAAACATGCACGCTGAACAAGCGTAATATGATTTCTACAGTTTTTTAATTTCATTGATTCTCTTTTCAAACATTCCCTTGATTCCTTCTTTTTCCCAGTCCAGCCTAAATAAAAGGAAAAATATAGGAGAATGGAGAAGACTCTTTCCGCTTGTTGCCTCTAGATTCTTTTTCATGCCAATTGTATGCTATATTTCCTTGTCAATTGATTACACCAAAAGAAAATAATCAGAAATAAGTATAATTAAAACCACTTATGATCAATATGAGGCATTGCACTAGATCTCTGTTCTAGCGTAATGATTTCTCTAGTTTAGCAAGTCTTGGTAAGGCATAACTGCTGGAAAAAAATATGTATATTTTTGTATAAAATTTTGTTTGGATAAAATATTTTTTAAAGACTCCAATTCTTTTCTTTGCTCTTGGTCATAAATATGAAGTGTTTACACTTAATATTTTTTAGTGACAGAATTTAATTGAATTTAATTGTGGTGTCTGTGTGTTGGTGCGGTGCCCGGAAAGCTTTGGGAAATGGGTGCTTTTTGTACACTAGAGTAATAAATAAGGCCAAACACCCTCTGTTCTAAAATTTCTTGCTTATCTCTGTTCCTGAAATCAAATTTGGGTACAAAGAAGAAACATTCACAACTTGTCTTTGTAAAATAAGTAAATTGGCCTTGATTTTATGTCTGTCTGAACTCTTGTTGATTGTTTTATTTATTTTGTCTAGCACCAGCTACGTTAGGTAAAATTATTTTAAATTCACTATTTTATTTATGCAACTTTAAATCTGCTTTTCATAGTTGTGTGAATAGTTTTGTGTTGTTATTTCATATATCAAGTTCCGACTTGCTTTGGGTCACTCTGATGTTGGAATTCATGCATTTTTTACTTTTAAGGTTTACAGTGAAACATAAAATTTCATATTACAAAGTATAGAGTTGCAATGTAGAACACACACACACACACACAAAGACAAGGTTACTTCTTACTGAGTAAAGTGAAGGAGAGGTTAAGTATCCTGATTTAGAAATAAGCATGTAGACAAAGCATTCAGCACCACTTCATTTAATCTAATAAATAAAAAGGGTGTAATTAACAAACCACTTCAACAATAAAAGTTAAAGCAATAGCTAGTTTAAAAGAGCTCAGTCATCAAGCGATCCCCAATACTTGCAAAATTTCTTAAACTCTTGTATATTGATAAAATTCCAAATAACCAAGATGTAGTTTATATTACCAAATTTCTGTCATCATATGCTTTATGGTGTAGAACGAAAACTAGCACATATGGATTTAAACTTGAATTTGTTATGCATTAGCTTGGTGACCTTAAATTAACTAGCTTTCCTGAACCTCAGTTCTAAAATGAGAGGCATTACTTAGAAGAGTTTTGAGGTGCCTTTCCATTTGAAAATCTCGGCACTTCATTATGCTGCATGTTAATTGGTAGCAACTATCTCTGTTTAATTTGTTTTTATACTGTATTTATCCAAGCATCAATCCAATATTTATTGAGTGTCTACTCTGTGCTAGGCACTCAGGTTACTAAAATTCCCTTGTGGGGTCTGGGTATAGTGCAAGAAGCAGACTTGTCTATGTATATATTATAGCACAGAGGTGGGGCTCCCACAGGCATAAGAACAAAATACCTGTAGAAGGGACAGCCAGCAGAGTCCAGGTGAACCTGAACATTGAAGATCAGTAGGAGTTAGACAGTGGAGAAAAGAGGAAAGGGCGTTCCAGATCAGGAGAAGTGTACTTGCAAATGTGAAATATCTTGAAGGGGCTTTATGGTTTGGAGAAGAAGGAGAATTTCCATGTGGCTGGAGCACACAAGAGAATAACCAGTGGGAGAAGGAGGCTGGAATGGAAGGTTTGAGTGAATTTGGGAAGGGACTTTCTCAGTAATGAGCCACGATCAGGAAGCTAAGAAAGTTACAGTCTAAGAAACAGAGATTTTAACTTAAATGTGCCGTATTAAAAACAAAGGTCATTAGGTTTTCACCATGTACTCCACTTGAGCAAATCCTTCAACCTCTCTGGACTTTAGGCTCTTTGTAAAATGTGATCATTAGACTTTCCCAGGCCTTCCCTCTAGCACCATGTTTCTGTCTTTCAGTCTTCTTATGTTTATCTCTAAAACTGCAGATTCTAGTTATAAATTGCTATGCAAGCTACCCCATTTGCAAATAGCTTGGTTTCTCCTTGTTTCAGCCTCAAATAACATAAAAGTCTATTACCAGTACATAATTTGTGAGACTGAAAGAATGCATTCTGGTAACATTTTATACCTTTTTAAAAAGTGGCATGCCTTCATATGGTATAATGTGAATTTAAATATTTTGATTTAGCCAGACTACCAAATAGTGTTCTATCTTTAATTTCTGGTGACATTAGTATGCTGACTTTTTAATGTTTACTGTTTGGCAAAATATGTAGCCAATTTTTCACCAGCAGGAGAAATCTCCTACATCACCTTTTAGGTGTGCTAGAAAATGCAGCTGCTAAAAATCAATTTTCAATTTCTGAAAAGTGCAGATCCTGTGTGTATCTGTGGCTTATATTTCAAACAGCATTTGCTGCTTACAGCTTAATCTTTTAAATGGTCACTGCAATTTTGCCTCATTATCCATATATATGTCCAGTATATGCAGACTCATCATTTGTGTCCAAACCTCTGTATCTTTGCTATAGTCTCTGAGGAGGAATAGTTACATATTCAACAGAGACTGAGAAAGATAATGTAAAAATTCTTTTTCATATTTCTTTGGGTTAAAAACTCATTTTGCAGCTGATAGGATATATATACACACATATATATGTATATATATGTGTGTGCATATATACATATATATATATATAGCTTAACAGTTTATTTTTAGAAGTCTCAAATAACATTAGTTATTATATCAATCAATGTCTACTAGAAAGCAAAATGGAACCTGAGCTGAGGCATCCAACAGGAGTACAGTTAATGTCTCTTAGATACGGAATCGTTTTCTGACTACACAGGATGTACTTGTCTGTACTTGCCTTTTAACATTGAAAATAACCTTCCATTTCAAATCCACACTAAGATTGATCATAAAGGTAGCTTTGTACGTTCTTTCTCATAACATAAAGCGAAAAGTAACTCGACAGCATTAAGGCAGCCAAAATCAACACATCTGTGTGCTGACATTTCGAGTGATTTATGTGCTTATCAGACTGCTCAATACAATAATGCATAATTACAAACTCTACTGACACATGAAAGAAAACTAATCATACTTTTCTGATTCAGGCAACTTCTTTTTCAAAGACAAATGCAAGTCAGTTTTATATTTATTAAATGTAAATACATTTTCATTTGAAATTTTAAAAATAATTAAAATTTTGCTTCCGTAAGTGCTAGAGGAAAACAGTCCTCCTTTCATGCTTTTTTCTAGATTTGGTGTTTGTCCCATTTTGCACAAAGCTCATCTGTTCTGGCCAGGAATGGAGTGGAAGAGCTCTCTCTGTAGAGTTGGCACAGGTAGATTCAATGGGTTCTTAGTCATTTATTGCCTGGGTATTCCTGGAAAATCCTGTGTCCTCTCTGAGCTGTTTCTTCTACTGTAAAGTAGCCTTCATAACAACTGCCCCTGACCTCCTTATACAACCACGCACAGGGTCAAATGAGAGAGGTATGAAAATATTTCTGTACAGGTGAAATGTTACACTAAAATATATTTTAAATTAATGTTCCTTTATATCTAGTTAAAACATGTTTGTTCCTAAAGCATAAACGAAGTCTCCTGGAAATAAAATGATACCATTATAAATATCAATATAAGGATGCAATAAAGAGTAATAAGAAGTTATATAATGGCCAATAAGGATAACATTTTTCAATCCCAGACCAAGAACAAGTACCACTACTTTTGAATTGCTCAACGTTTCAGTTCTTGAACACTCTGAAAATAGTATTTTACACCATTGAAAATGATTTTAAGGAAAACAAAATCAAATATTAAGTCTTTTGTTGGCGAAGTTGGCAAGATTATAAAGTAAACTTCTGATTGCTTACTTTAGCTTTCATGTAGTTCAGGATAATTGAATAAATCCCTAGAAGTGGAATCATGGTTCCTCAGAAATGTAAACTCTAGGAACTAAGCCTATGGCAAAATATAATTCCTGCTTCATTTTAATAAATGCTGAACAAAGAGAAATAACAACTCCTCCCCATCTGCTCTTCCGCGTAAAAGAAAAGATTCATCCCATTAGATAAAGATCCGGAATCTCCCTGATGTCTTTATTGTCCCCTGCCCCCACCCCCATGAGCAAAAGCTACTTCTCTTCCCAGTGTCCAAATGTGAGGCTTTGCTATCAGTGCTACACAACAGAGAAGGCTCCCAGATAGCAGAGATAGTTTGTCCAGAAGAATGTTGTGATTTTCGTTTTGCTTGTTCTGTCTCAAAATATGCATTGCTCCTTATCTCCTGGGAAGTGAGTGTAGAGTATCCCTGATGGTTCCTTTGGGTCTTTATAGACTGCATCATTTGAATGAAAAGGGACAAAGGACAGAGGAGAATACAGATGGCTAAAGGGATAAATAAATATTGTAAGAGCTGTTTGACTAAAGTATGGACTTTAGGTGTGGTGGACAGAGACTGAGGTGGCTCCCATGATCTCCACTTGCCTGGTATTCTCATATTTGTATATTTGCCTTTCCTGAAAGCAGGTGAGACCTGTGATTTGCTTCTAACTAACAGAGAATGGCAAAGATTAGAGACGTCATTCCCTTGATCATGTTATTAAGCCTCCATCTTAGCATACTGGAGCTAGAGTTTCTCCTAGGTGGCTTGATACAGTCTGTGACCATGTTGAGAAGCCTACATGGCAAAGAACTGTGAGTGACCTCTAGGTCTCAGGGGGTAGCATCCAGCTGGCAGCCAGCAAGAGGACTGGGCTGCTCTCACACAGCAACAGAGAAATAAATTTTGCCAACAACTTGAATGTGCTTGGAAGCAGATTTTTCCCTGTGTGATCTTCCAGATGAGAATACTGCCCAGTCAACAACTTAACTGCAACCTTCTGAGGCCCTGAGCAGAGAACCCAATAAAGTCAGGTCTGGACTCCTGAGTCACAGAAACTGTGATACATAGGTATTCTTTTAATTTGTAATAGTTTGTTATGCATCATTAGAAAACCACCCAGGCGCAGTGGCTCACGCCCATAATCCCAGCACTTTGGGAGGCCAAGGCAAGCAGGTCACGAAGTCAAAAGATCGAGACCATCCTGGCCAACCTGGTAAAACCCTATCTCTACTGAAAATACAAAAATTAGCCAGGCATGGTGGCATGCTCCTGTAGTCCTAGCTACCCGGGAGGCTGAGGCAGGAGAATCACTTGAACCTGGGAGGTAGAGGTTTTAGTGAGCTGAAATACCGCCACTGAACTCCAGTCTGCCCACCAAGTGAAACTCCATCTGCCCCCTAAGCGCCCCCCCCCACCAAAAAAGGAAAACTAACAAACTAGATTACAAGTGGAAGTCAGAAAGATGACTTGGTGAAATGATTAGTAAAGTAATATAGAGGTAAGAAAATGGGTTGGCCGGGCGCAGTGGCTCAAGCCTGTAATCCTAGCACTTTGGGAGGCTGAGGTGGGTGGATTAATTGAGGTCAGCAGTTCGAGACCAGCCTGCCCAACATGGTGAAACCCCATCTCTGCTAAAAATACAAAAATTAGCTGGGCATGGTGGTGGGCACCTGTAGTCTGAGCTACTCAGGAGGCTGAGACAGGAGAATCACTTGAACCCAGGAGGTGGAGGTTGCAGTGAGCTGAGCAGAGATTGTACCACTGCACTTCAGCCTGGGCAACAGAGCAAGACTCCGTCTCAAAAAAAAAAAAAAAAAGAAAGAAAGAAAGAAAGAGTTCAGTGCAGAGCACAGGGCAACATGAGGAATGAATAGTGTAAGAGTTTTTGCATTATTTACAAAGTGTAAAGGACTGTATTTGTGAATGAAAGGTGAAGCACACTGCTGCACAGCAATATATTTAGGGTACAAAGTCATTTCAAGCTATGCTGTATTTTTTAGATTCTGAAACTTTTCTTCCTATTAAACATGTATATTCTTTGCTTCTTAACTGTTTATACCTGTACTGCATGTTTCATTTGCACAGCTTTGTTTAGAATCCCTACATCAACTGCCCCGTTCCCACATCTTCTCCTCACCTGGTTGAACTGCAAGAAACTCTTTTTTTCCCAACAACATAAATAGTAAGATCTGACATTGTAAAAGTCCTCCTTTATAAAGAGGAAGAGTATAATGAAGTAGTTAAATCTTTTTTAATTAGAATAAGCTAGATGTATTTTATGGTAACCAATCATTCTATCTTACTGTATCTGCCTCATCGACTCACCATCTGCTTCCAAATTTCATCCAACAATGTGTTTTCCTTCTATGATCACACCTCTTACTTTCTCACTTTTATTCAATTACACATGAACTTTTGAAAGTTAACACGTTCATTTCCTCAACACTATATGCACAATCTTACTCTCTAGGTCATTCACTGCAAATTAGTCTTGGCCATGATTTAAGCAGCATAGAGAACATAGTAAGTATCATGGTGACTTGATACTGATGGCAGTGGGGAGCCAGGAGGAATACTGGGGTTGTATGTAATCACTCACCATTAGAAAGAGCATCTTTTAGGTTTTGGCAGGATGTTAACATATCCATGGACTACCTGCCAACCTTATCACAGGACGACCGTGGATTTTCCTTCCTGCTCTCTTTCCTCCTGCTATCTTAGTGAGGGGTACCTGTCTCTCTAAAGCTCCCCTTGGCAGAATGTGAATATACTCAGATCCTCTGCCTTGATGAACATATTTGCCATCTACGTTTGGAAGATTTGTGGATTCAGATAATTTCAATGTTATGCCCTGGAATCAATCAGTTGGCCACTGGAGGTTTCAAAACCTCAGTATGTGCTGCACATACTGATGTGGTTAGATACTCTTCTTAAATTCTAAATCAGTGGTATTCAAGAATGCCTTAGTTAGGGCCCATTTTTGTAAACATACATCATCTTCCAATGATTCACATGAAAGAACAATGGTAGATATCAAAGCTATTGTCACTGTGCTACATTTCTAGGTGGAATTCCCACAATGGACTATAAAAGCACTTAAAGGTAGACCGTGTAACTCTATTGTAGTTCATAATGGTGAAGAATTGAAAGAGCATAACATTTGGGTTCAGAAGTTTATTTTATGAACTTTTCAGATTAAAAATCTATGTTCAGTCCACAGACACCAATAAAGAAAATACTGATCCAGCAATTATCAGCTTTATTTAGACAATATACTTCATGGATCTTTGTAACTAAAACTAAATACTCCCTTAATTTTCAAAAGCAGCTACATAATACATGGCCTACTACAATAATGTCAATGAATGGTCAAAATAGTGCCGTATAGATACTAATTAACAAAGCAGCAAAGAAGAGAAGGAGGCAAGCAAATAAACAGCTGGAAACAAAATCCTTATAAGCACCAATCGTTTAAATTATGCTTATTGTCATATTATTAAAGTTATGTTCATAGTCAATTCCAGCTTTAAGTTACTGTATCATTGAAAACACTGAGATATTTACAGTGAGATATCTGCAATATTTCACTATTTATTTCAAACAAATCACAGCATGAAGTAATGAAAAATATTTCATGTAAATCTATTAATTTTAATGTTATAGAAATATCATTGTAAACTAGTATATTATTATAATGTATTATATTCTGAGAGTTATGGCCATAGAGTTATTTTAAATACTCGATTTAAAATATTAAAATATTTTAAATCTTTTATTCATTAAAGACTATTTTATCTTCTGGATTAGTAATATGAAACTATAATGTTTAAAATTTTTGGTTCAGATTTAGTGCCTATCCAATATACTGCTGGATACCCCTGTATCAGATACTGCTGAAGTATCTGTGGAAGCACGAGTTGCTATTGTGGAAGATTCAAGTTAACTAAATAAGAGAAAATCTTAAAATAGTCAATACGAAACATTAGAATAAATAATTCCAGCAAGGAAGGAACAAAAGAGCCTAACTGGTAATACACTGCACTTTAAGCAAAACCTTAATTATTGTAAGACAATATTTCTTTATTTTATTTATGTATTGAGACGGGGTCTTGTTCTGTCATCCAGGATGGTGTAGTTTCCCAAACACAGCTCACTGCAGCCTCGACCTCCTCGGCTCAATTGATCACCCTACCTCAGCCTCCTGAGTAGCTGGGATTATAGACAAAAGCCTCTGTGCCTGGCCAAGGCAATATTTCTTGACTTTATAAAAGGCATGCTCCCTTTGTTGAATATAGAGATTGTACACCCTTCATATTATTTAAAAATTTAAATAAATCCTATGACTTAAAAAATCAAAGGAATCTGACAAAGTGATGTTTTATTTATAAACCACACATATTTTCTTCCATTCTTCATTAAAATAAGAGGCCCTTGGGGTGCACCATGTTTTCCTATCTGCATCCTCACCTTTGTTCTATAAATGACAGCCTTTAATCACATCAAGGAAAGAATGAAGAGAATTTTAGAGAATAGCTACTGAATCTTATGATCTCCCTACCACAAGATACTCTTCTTAAATTCGAAATCAGTGGTATTCGAGAATGCTTTATTTATGGCCTGTTTTTGTAAACATAGATCACCTTCCAAGGAATTTAAGTGTGCAAAATGATGAGAGCTGACCACCCAGACTGACTGATAAGGGGGTGAGTCTGTTCCAAATTCATTTGTTGACTCTTCGTCTCTGCCTTCTCTAGCACCCACTCTGTACCCAGGTCTTCCAAGGCAATCCTAAGCCTCTGAGAAATATAAGGGGAAAATGACCAATTTAAAATATCTGTTACCAATTCTACTGTTGCTTATATTACACTCGTCTTCTTATTCTGCTTCATTTTTGGCCACTGTGGTCCCTAATGCTGTCCATAACTATGTGCAGTGCTCTTAAGGGGAATGTCTTCGTAGTATGTTCCAACATGGTTATGTTAAATGGTCACTGAAAACCTTGCAATTATTTATATTTCTCCATTATTTTTGGGTACATAGGCATTTTATGCTTCCTTTATGATGCAAACAGTTCTAAGATCCTCCTATAAAGCTAGGGTTATGAAACTTAATTTATAAGGTACTTTCAGATAACTATATTCTGTTTCAATAATTACATATATGTTATTCTTCTGTCTTCAGTAGACTAAGTTAAATAGAAGAGATTTTGATTACGTTATCAAGTTACTTTTTGGAAGAGGATTTACAACCAAACTTACAGAAAACCAATGGGAACAATTCCACAAGGCCATTTTTTCCATTTCAATTTTTTAATTTATTTATTCTTATTGTTAAAGTTTTTTATTATCAAAAAAAAAAAAAAAAAAAAATACCTTTTCAAAAATCCATTTTTTTTTTTCTCTAAACTCAGGCAATAAAACAAGTTGCATTAAAGTCACTCATTTAATAAGCTGTTTTCCTATAATAGCTGAACAAGAAAAAGATCTGAATAAAAGACTTAAGATATATAGTTTGGTAATTGTAATAGATTCTCTTTTTGGTTGGCATTTTATCAGAGAGAAACACTGTTTACCAACGCCGTATTGCTTAGTTCTTTCCAAATTACTTCTTGCCTGGAGAGAAAACATGGATGTACTAGATGTGTTTCCACCTAAATTATGAGCACAGAAAAACATTCTTCAGTTTGTTTTTTAAGGAAACTTGTTTCCCATTGGAATTGCTTGATGAAAATTAAGATAAATTAGAAAATACCAATATGTGCAAAGATGTTAATTCTGCAATTCCCAACTCCTTAGCTTATTGCCTTTTTATTTCTTTCTTCCTCATATATATTTCAATAGACAAAGAGTATATGAAAAATGCTCTATTCCACAATTATGTGGAATGGAGCAATTATGATTAAATATATATGTGTACAGTGTGTATAAATTTTGTGTATTTTCCCTTCCTTTGTAGCAGCAGTTTTACTTATAATATCTGTTTTTTGTGAAAGACTTAATGACAAATTAAGGTTTCAATAATTCAGTGATACTTTAAAAAACATTTTTATTTAATTCCCTAAAGCAGTATACACACACACACGCAAACACACACACACATTTTATTCCAGAGACAACACGTCGTATGTTAGAAACCTATGATACTCCACAGACTATAGAGCCATCTTCTCAGCTCCCCTAACACCAGGGGGTTCACAGGACCCTAGTTGAGATTCATCACATTTGTACATAAACACACATTTTGGAGGAAAAGGCTGAGGAACTAAGTGAAGGCATTTATTCTACGAGTGTCACTTCTGTAATGTCCCTACACGGTACTGGGCATTCAGCTGATGAGCTATTGAAGAAGTGATCTCTATCTTAGTCTATAGAGTAGAATTATCCAGCAATAATCATTAAAACTGCTGAGTTGTTGCATACTAAAAATGAATATTGAATCTAGGAAGCTGAAACTTTAATCCATTTTCATATACTCTTAAAATTTTTAATAAAATTCAAACTCAGTAAGACATATCACATAATTACTTTAGGGATTAAAAATATCATAATCTCTCCTGACAAGTCATTTTAATGGTCAGTGAAATTTGTATGCTATCTGTGATCTTACTTAGTGGATATGTCTCAATTTCTGCTTTATTACATTCCATTACCATGTTTTATTCATCTGCCTATTCCTCTCCTGCTTGAAATTTCCAACTGAGAAAAAAAAAAATGCTTTAACTTTCATGAAGGCTGATTCCCCCTCCTACCCAGTAAGCAAGGCTCTGAGTCTGATTATGTTCTTGACAGACATATATTTTTTATCTATAATGAGCTAAGACAATGTGCACTCTAAATTTACCTTGGCTTCTGTAATTGATCAATTAGGAAGCACAAAGTATAGCCACTATCTTCATATTTTTTCCTGACCTGTTTATGAGTAATCTTAAGCGTCTTTCATTTCAGTAGTCAAATTTAATGATCCCTGGTAAATCTGAAGACATTTTGAGATGAATAATCTAGGTGAAAAGGAGAGCACAGTGTTTCTGATTAACTTTGGTTGTTTCTATAAGCATGGCAGTCAATATGTTATGTAAGTGCTTTGAACAAATGTAAACCTTTATAATAATATTGGACACAAAGCAATTAAACAGTAAAGTCTCACTACAGTGTTGAGTAGAATTTTCATGGTGCCTATATTTCTGGACAATTATAGTTACGTTTTCCACTTTGGTATTCAAACAGAAAGAATCTGTTCTGACTAAAAAGACGTTAAAGTACCCCTCTCTTCATCCCAATATATGGAAGAACACTGAGCAACAGAAGGAACAAGTCTGCCAATGCAGCAGGAGACATTGATGGTGCCAAAAATTGCACTCACCCTACATTCTCAAATTAAGAGCCAGCATTGCAGGTGAAGACTTATTTGTTCTTTGAGCAAGAAGCAGACATAGCAGCAGTGATGGTATGGAGCAACGTTGGTTTACCACATACTGGAGAGGACCCAGCATGGGTTACTGGGCCTTTGCTAGGTTCTGGGTACCATTTTGTGTGATGGTATCATCAGTCCATTAGTCAGAGGTAACATCCCAATAAACAGGAAGTAACAATGCAAGGTAATGAGTGCTATGAAGTGGGGGAATATTCCACAGGATGCAATAAAAGCAGCTATTCAACCTTGGGAGGTCAGACAAATCTTCCTAGAAAAGGTGATATGTAAAGTAAATTCTAGAACCATCCTACTGTGCTGACTAAAAGCATTAGCATTGTCTAGAAGCAACTGATAGAAATACAGAATATTGTGCCCAGCCTGGGCCCACTGGAATAAATGTGTATTTTAACCAGATCTCTAGGTAATTCATACATACATTTAAGTTTGAGAAGCAGTGTTCTGAAAGATAACTGGCACACAGCCAAGCGAACAGGCACGAAGACAGTCTTCTAGGCAGAGGGAACAATACTGGCAAGGGGATAGAGGTAGAAAAAAGCTTGTCCTGTACTGAGAAATGTAGGCATATACTGGTTAGTATGGCAGAAGAACAAGGTTAATGGGAAAGGTGGTTGGAAATGAGGTAGGGGAAATGTGCAGAAGTTGGATAATAGTGAGCAGATAATTAGATAAGATAAGGTAATGATTAATAGAACCAGTTTTATATTTTAGTAAGATTACTCTAGCTGCTAAATGGAGATTTGATAGCAGGAAGGACACTCAGGAGCTTATTGCAGTAGTTAAAGAAATAAAAATGATGAACTAAACTAGATAGTGGCAATGAGGAGGGAAAGAAATGTACAAATTGAAGAAATAGTAACATTAAAAATTTGAGAAGACTTGGTGAGTAACTGAGTAGAGAGGGTTAAGAGGGTTTGGGAGCAAAAAGAGAAATTCAGGATACCTCCAGATTTCTGGTTTGGGCATGAGAGTGTTGGTGTAACAAATCCCTGAGAATAAAGATTGAATTTAGGTAGAAAAGGTAAGCCTTGTGGAACATGTTGAGTTTGAAATATTCGTAGAATGTCCAAATGATAATATCTAGTAACTGTTTGCTACATAAATCTAGAGCTATAAATTTGAAAGTCATTCACATTGAGTTGTTAACAAAGACTTAAGAGTGGATTATAGTTAGAGGTGGAGAAACACAGCCAAATAGAAACCTCTATTAATCATCCTCTCACAGGAACACCAAATTGAACAACTATCCATATAAGAAAGCACCTTCATAAGAACCAAAAATCAGGTGAGTGATCAGAGTAACTTGGGCAGGGACAGTGAAGTGACTGAGGGACTGTGCATTGGAACTCAGTATTGCCCTGTCATAGTGGAATGCAACACCAGGCAGAACTCAGCCTGTGCCCATGGAGGAAGCATTTAGACCAGCCCTAGCCAGAGGGAAATTGCCCATCCAGCAGTTGGAACTTGAGTTCCTGTTAGACCCAACACTGCAAGCTAAAGTACCCTGGGGTCCTAGAAAAACTTGAAAAGCAGTCTAGGCCACAAGGACTGCAATTTATGGAAAAGCTCAGGTGCTGCGCTAGGCTGGGAGCCAGTGGACATGGGGCACACATGGCCCAGTGAAACACTAGCTGGGGCAGCCAAGGGACAGCTTGTGTCACCCCTCCTCCAACAGGCAGTGCAGCTCAAAGCTCCAGGAAAGTAAAGAGGACTTGGTCTTGCAACTTGGACACAGTAAAATAAATCATGGAGCAGAGTCCTCATGCTCTCATTTCAAGCCCTATCTCGGGTTTGAATATCTCGAGACCCAACCTGGAACAGAAGGGAACTCGCTATGTTGAAGGGAAAGAAGCAGTTCTGGCAGGATTTATCACCTGCTGACTAAAGAACCCTTAGGTCTAGAATAAATATCAGCAGGAGCCAGGCAGTAGTTGCCACGGGCCTTGGGTGAGACCTAGTACCATGATGGCTTTTGGTGTGATCCAGCACATTCCCAGTTGTGGTGGCTACAGAGAGAGACTCCTGCTTGAGGGAAAGAGAGAGAAGAGTGAAAAGCACTTTGTCTTGCAATGTGGATACCTGCTCAGGTACTGTAAAATAAAGCACCAAGGAGACTCCCAATTTCCCCAATACCAGGCCCTAGCTCCCAAATGGCATTTTTAAACCAGTCCTGGGCGAGAAGGGAACCTGCTGTCATGAAGGGAAAGACATGCATTTGGCAGGATTCACCATCTGCTGACTAAAGAGCCCTTGGTCCTTGAGTAAACCTCAGTGGTACCAGGCAATAGTTGCTACAGGCCTTGGGCAAGACCTGGCACTGAGTACTGTGCCAGCTTCAGGTGTGACCCAGCACTATCCCAGTGGTGGTTACAGCAGTGCTTGCATAATCTTCTCCCCAATTCTAGGCAGCTCAGCACAGTGACTCCATTTGTTTGGGAGACAGTAAGGGAAGAGATAAGGATGCACACTTTTATCACTGTTATTAAACCTAGTACTAGCAGTCCTAGCTAGAGCAGCCAGCCAAAATAAAGAGCATTCAAATGGGAAAGGAAGATGTCAAATTATCCTTGTTTGCAAATGATATAATCTTATTATTTGGAAAACCCTAAAGACTCCACCAACAAGCTATTAGAACTTATAAACCAATTCAGTAAAATGAACAAACAAAAATCAGCTGCATTTCTATATGCCAATAGTGAAATATCTGAAAAAGAAATCAAGAAAGTAAATCACATTTATGATAACTACAAAGAAAATAAAATCCTGGATGGAATTCCCAGAGATAACCAACAGGCTTTCTGCCATTGCCACTGAAGAGGTACTTGCCATTGTTGCCTTTGGTCAGTGAACAGAAGAAAGACCCTGATTGGTTTGTTTGCACCTCCAGTAAGCTGAAGCTACTCTCTATGGGGAGAAGACCAGTTTCTTTTCCCTGTGAACCCTTGAACCCCTGCTCTTCACTAGGCAGGGCCCCTGGTTTGGGCCCACAGCGCAGTCACTCTACCATTAGCTGAACATTTCCACTGGCAGAGGCTCTGTGTCTCTCTGGGGTGGAGTTCCTGGAGGCAACTGACAGCGCCTCTGCCACTGCTGTTGTAGTGTTACTTACCTTTGCTGCCGCCAGGCTTGGGAAGAAACAGAAAGCCTAAATGTTTTATTTACACCTCTAGCACATCACAGCCACCTTATAGAAAGGAGGCCAGACTGTCTTCACTGTGAGTCCCCAAGGCCCCTGCTCTTCACCAGGCAGGGTACTAGTTTGGGCCTTTAGTGTAGCCACTCCACACCTGGCTGATCATTTTGACTGGCAGTGGTTCTGTATTTCCATGGGGTATAACTGCAAGAGAGAAGTGGCAGGCCCTCTGCCATTGCCACTGCCAAGGACCCTGTCCCTGTTGCCACAAAGCGAAGAGGGAACAAAAAGCCTGAGCTTTCCCCAAGGCTATAGCATATAGCCCAGAAGTACCAAGCTAAGGTCTATGGCCAACCCTCAAGTGGCAGAGGAGCTCACACTCTCAGAGCACTGAGAGGGTGCACAGCTACAAATGCGAGGAAATATAAAGACGATGCAAATCCTTAAAGAAAACAAATTCTAAGTAAAAATTCCATATCTAGCCAAACTAAGCTTCATATGTGATGGAGAAATAAAATCCTTTTCAGATTTTATTCCCCTTAGCAAATGCTAAGGAAAATAATTACCACCAGACCTCTATTACAAGAAGTACTTAAGGGAGTGCTAAATATTATAACAAAAAACTGTTATTGGCCATACAAAATATACTTAAGTACATAGACCATTGACACTATAAAGCAATCACTTAATCAAGTCTACCTAACAATCAGCTAACAACATGATGACAAGATTGAACCTGCATATATTAGTATTCCATAAATTTAAACAGGTTAAATGTCCCAAGTCAAAGGCACAGAATGGCAAGTTGGATAAAGGTGAGGACCTAAATGTATGCTGTCTTCAAGAGATCCATCTCACATGCAATGAGAGATACCATAAACTCAAGGTAAAAGAATGGAGAAAGATCTATCAAGCAACATCAAAAAAAAAAAAAAAAAAAAAAACAGAGGAGGGGTTGCTATTCTTACTTCAGACAAAACAGACATTAAACCAACAACAATCAAAAAGGACAAAGAAGTGCGCTATATAATGATAAATGGTTCAATTCAACAAGAAGACATAACTATCCTAAATATATAGGCACATAACACTGGAGTATCCTGATTAGTAAAACAAGTTCTTAGAGACTTACAAAAAGACCTAAATAATCACACAATAATAGTGTGAGAATTTCAACAACCCACTGATGATATCAGATTATTGACGTAGACTACTATTAAAGATTCTTGGGGCCTAAACTTGAAACTTGATCAAATGGACCTAACAGACATCTGTAGAACACTCCACTCAAAAAGAACAGAACATACATTCTTCTCATTTCCACATGGCACATAGTCTAAAATAACCACACACTTGGCCATAAAGCAATTCTTAATAAATTTTAAAAAACCCAAATTATACCAAACATACTCTCAGATCAAAGTGCATAAAAATATAAATCAATACGAAGAATATCTCTTAAAACTATAAAATTACATGGAAATTAAACAATTGGCTGCTAAATGACAGGTAAACAATAAAATAAAGACAGAAATCAAGTAATTATTTGAAACTAATGAAAACAATAATAATACATACCAGAATCTCTGGGACACAGCTAAGGTAGTATTAAGAGGAAAGTTTATAGCAGTAATACCCACATCAAAAAGTTAGAATGTTCTCAAATTAACAACCTAACATCACACCTAGAGGAACTAGAACAACCAGAGCAAACCAACCCCAAAGCTAGCAGAAGAAAAGAGATAACCAAAATCAGAGCTCAACTGTATGAAGAAGAGATGAGAAACCATACAAAAGACCAATAAATTCAAAAGTTTGTTGCTTAAAATAATAAATAAGATTGAAAAGGTGCTAGCTAAACTAATAAGGAAAAAAAATGAGATAAGATCCAAATAAACACAATCAGAAATGACAATGATGACATTACAATTGATTCCACAGAAATGCTAAGAACCCTCATATACTATTATGAACACTTCTATACACACAAACTAGAAAACCTAGAAGGAATTCAATCTCCCAAGATTAAACCCGGAAGAAACTGAAACTCTGAACAGATCAATAATGAGTTTTGCAATTGAATCAGTAATAAAATACCTACCAAACAAAAAGCCCAGGATCAGATGGATTCACAGCTGATTTCTTCCAGACATAAAAAGAAAAGTCGCTACCAATCCCACTGATATTATTCCAAAACATCAAGAAGGGCAGACTCCTATCTAATTCTATGAGGACAGTATCATTCTGATATCAAAACCAGGCAGAGACACAACAAAAAAAGAAAACTTCAGGCCAATATCCCTGATGAACATAGATGTGAAAATCCTCAACAAAATATTAGCAAATTGAATCCAACAGCACATCTAAAAGCGAATTCTTCACAATCAAGTAGGTCTTATTCCTGGGATACAAGGTTGGTATGACATACACGTAAACAGACTAAAAGTGAAAATAATATGATCACCTCAATAGATGCACAAAAGGGTTTTGATAAAATTCAACATCCCTTCTTGTTAAAACCTGCAACAAATTAGGTATCAAAGGAACATATCTCAAAATAATAAGAACCATAAATGACAAACCCATATCCAATGTCATACTAATGGGCAAAAGCTGGAAGCATTACCCTTGAGAACTGGAATGGGACAACGATGCCCACTCTCACCTATTGTATTCAACATATTATTGGAAGTCCTAGCCAGAGCAATCAGGCAAGAGAAAGAAAAACAGCATCCAAATAAGAAGACAGGAAGTTAAACTATCTCTCCTCACAGATGATATGATTTTATATCTAGAATACCCGCATAGTCTCTGGTTAATAGCTCCTAGATGTGATAAACAACTTTAGCAATGTTTCAGCATACAAAATCAACGTACAAAAATCAGCAGCTTTTCTATTTACCAGTAATGTCCAAGCTGAAAGCCAGATCAAGAATATAATCCCACTCACAATAACCATAATAATAATAATAATAATAATAGTAATAATAGTAATAAAATATCTAGGAATAAGGGAGATGAAAGATCACTACAATGAGAATTACAAAACACTATTGAAGGAAATCAGACATTGTCACAAACCAATGAAAAAACATTCCATGCACAAGAATAGGAAGAATAAATACTGTTTAAATGACCATACTCTACAAAGTAATTTAAAGATTCAGTGCTATTCCTATGAAACTTCCAATTCTTCACAGAATTAGAACACTATGCAGCCATAAAAAAAAAAAAAACAGAATCATGTCCTTTGCAGCAACATGGTTGGGGCTGGAGGCCATTATGCCTCCATTATGCAAACTAACATAGGAATAGACTGTGTTACAAACCAAATACTGTATGTTCCCACTTATAAGTGCAAGCTAAACATTGAGTACACATGGACACAAAAAAGGTAACAATAGGCTGGGTACGGTGGCTCACGCCTGTAATCCCAGCACTTTGGGAGGTCGAGGCAGGCGGATCACAAGGTCAGGAGTTCGAGACCAGCCTGGCCAATATGGCGAAACCCCATCTCTACTAAAAATACAAAAATTAGCTGGGCATGGTGGTGGATGCCTGTAGTCCCCACTACTCGGGAGGTTGTGACAGGAGAATTGCTTGAATCCCGGAGGTGGAGGTTGCAGTGAGCCAAGATCAGACCACTACACTCCAGCCTGGGAGAGAGAGCAAGACTCTGTCTCAAAAAAAAAAAAAAAAAAAAAAAAAAAAAAGAGGCAACAATAGATACCAGGGCCTACTTGATGGTAGAGGTTGGAAGGAAGGCAAGGATTTAAAAAAGTACTTATCAGGTACTATGCTTGTTACCTGGGTGATGAAATAATCTGTGCACCAACCCCTGTGACACACAACTTATCTATGGAACAAATCTAAACAGATAACACCTGAACCTAAATTAAAAGTTAAAAGAAAAATGTTTCTAGTTAGGTACTTGAATCCACAAAGTGAAGCACACATGGGAAATAAAATGTTTAACACTATAAAATTTTAAATATATAATTGCTCTCCTTTCTTTTTTAAGCTTATTTAAAACAAAGACACTTAAATAAACAAAAGAATTATACTACAGAACTACAGTAACCACAGCATTATAGTACTGGCAAAAAACAGACATATAGACCAATAGAATAGAATAGAGAACCAAGAAATAAATCCATACATCTACAGTGAACTCATTTTTGACAAGGCACCAAGAACCTACATTGGAGAAAAGACAGTGTTTTTAATAAACGATGCTTAGAAAACCAGATATCCATATGCAGAAGAATGAAACTAGACCACCATCTCCTGCCATCTACAAAAATAAAATCCAAAGATTAAAGATTTAAATCTAAGATCTAAAGCTATGAAACTACTAAAAGCAAACATTAGGAAAGCATTGATCTGGGCAAAGATTTCTTGAGTAATACAAAAGTATATGTAACCAAAGCAAAAATGGATAAATGGGATCCTATTAAGTTAAAAAGCTTCTGTACAGCAAAGGAAACAGTCAATAAAGTGAAGAGACAATCCACAGAAGGGGAAAAAAAAATAGCAAACTATCCATCTGACAAGGGATTAATAACCAGAAAACAAGGAATTCAAATGACTCAGTAGGAAAAAAAAACCCTAATAATTTGATCAAAAAATGGGCAGAAATCCGAATAGACATTTCTCAAAAGAAGGCATACGAATGGCAAACAGGTATATAAAAAGGTTCTCAATATCATTAATTGATCACTACAGAAATGCAAATAAAAACTACAATTAGATATCATGTCATTCCAGTTAAAATGGCTTTTATCTGAAAGACCAGCAGTAACAAATGCTGGCAAGGTTGTGGAGAAAAGGGAACCCTCATACACTATTGGTGGGAATGTAAATTAGTATAGCCACTTGGGAGAACAGTATGGAGATTCTTCAAAAAACTAAGAACTACCATATGATCCAGCAATCCTACTGCTTTTGGATATATACCAAAAATAAAGAATCTCAGTATATCAAAGAGATATTTCTACGCGCAGGATTATTGCAGTATTATTCACAATAGCCAAGATTTGGAATCAACCTAAATGTCCATCAGCAGACGAATGAATAAAGAAAATGTGGTACATATACACAATGCAGTACCATTCAGCCATAAAAAAAAAAAAGATATATTGTCATTTGCAACAGCATGGATAAAATTGGAGGACATTGTGTTAATTGAAAAAAGCTAGGCACAGAAAGACAAACTTCACATATTTTCACTCATTCGTGGGAGCTAAAAACTAAAACAATTGAACTCCTGGAGACAGAGAATAGAATGATGGTTACCAGAGGCTGGGAAGGGTAGTGGGGGTTGCGGGAGTAAAGTGAGGATGGTTAATGGGTACAAAAATATGGTTAGAAAGAAGAAATAAGATCTACTGTTTGATAGCACAACAGGGTGACTACAGTTAACAATAATTTATTGTACACTTAAAAATAACTAAAAGATAATCATTGGAATGTTGATAATACCAAGAAAGGATAAATGCTTGAGGTGAAGGTACCCCATTTACTCTGATGTGATTGTTAAACATTGTATGCCTGTATCATATCAAAATACCTCACCTATATCTCATATATACACCTACTGTGTACCCATAAAAATGAAAAAAAAAAATTAGATGGTAAACAAAGAGTGGATTACACCATCCAGGGAGAGCATTCAATTTGAATGGAAAAGAAGATGGAGTATTGGGCAACATCCTCCTTTGATGGGCAGAGGAAAAATAGCGCTAAAAACATACCAGAATGGATTAGCCAGAGGCTTAAGAGAAAATGATGTATTATTTAAAAGAAGGAACGTTTTAATAATGTAAAATGTACAATCTTTTTTGCTGATATGACCTTGCTAAAAGCAGTTTCACAGAAATGATGGGATAAAAAAGTGAGTAGGAGGTGAGAGGGAGGTTAAAAAGAAGTGAGGATAATAATCAGTTGACTGCTAATGAATGAAAGAGGGTGTATCGTAAGGAGTTTGTTTTCCTTTTTTTTTTTTTTTTTTTTTTGATGGGGGGAGACAGGGTCTTGCTCTGTCATCCAGGTTAGAGTGCAGTGATGGGATCTCCGCTCACTGCAACCTCCGCCTTCCAGGTTCAAGCAATTCTCCTGCCTCAGCCTCCCAAGTAGCTGGGATTACAGCTATGCACCACCACATCCAGCTAATTATGTATTTTAGTAGAGACGGGGTCTCACTATGTTGACCAGGCTAGTCTTAAACTCCCGGCCTCAAGTGATCTGCCTGTCTCGACCTTCCAAAGTGCTGGGATTACAGGCATGAGCCACCACACAAGGCCACTTCAGGAATTTTTAAATATAGAAATCTAAACTTGGTGGGCTCGCCGAAGTTGTTTTGTTTCATTTTAAAGTATTTTCCCAAAATGATTTAAAAAAAAAAGCCACTTTCTTTATAAAATCCTGCTTAATGAGGCTTATTTCTGTTTGAGTTTGTAGCATGTTATGCAAACATCAGACCTGCGAAATTGTGGAAGTCATCATCATTAACCTGATGACCATTTTGCTATAGGGCCAAGAACAGATGGAGCCAGTGGGATCTCCCGACATTCTTTCCAAACTTGGAAAATCCAGTCTGCAATATGACAAAATGGTATTTTCACTCCCTAGGACTTAGTAAGCCTTTGTTTTGAATAACAAATATGTTTAACACATTAAAGTCACCATCTATCTATGATATAATTAACTATAGAAAAAAATCTACACATGCTAACATTATTGTCAGGCAATTAAGTAAAATTTCAGGTAGATTAATGCTTAATCTAATGAGCTAACATTTGAATTAAGATCTTGTGACATTAATGATATTGAGAGCTGTCAAGAGTGAAGAGCCCTGTCATGAGTCAACTGCTACACAAACATCACACTGAGCCTTTATAATGGGAAATTGGATGATTCGAGACGAGAAAGTCTCTAAGCATGACTGAAAACCATGGTCAAAACCTGACATTTGAAATATTGCAGGTTGTGGGAAGAAAGAACTTTCCACAGACCAGGCAGATGGTCATCACATACCATGCACAGTTCTTCTTTCCCTCCACCTTATATCCCTGACCCTGGCCCAGAGGGGAGACCACTACCACAAATTAAGGCAAGTTGCCTGCAAAAGTTCTTTATGTTTCATTGGTAATAACTCGATAGAGCAGGCATAACTCCCTCACTTCACAAAGGCTGAAACTGAGCAGAGTGAAGTCAAGCAACTTATGCAAGTCACACAACTAGCGGACTCGAAGCACAGTGTGGCAGATGCCAACGTTCGTGCCTACAACAGCCAAGTACCATTTCCCAGGAACTTGTTACTACTTACATTTCAGACTTGTGTTTGGGGTTGTGTTTGGAGTATAATGTTTCACATTGACACCTCCTGTTTCTTCATCTTTCTTATTCCTAGAGCTTATCTTTCTGAGCATTGTTTATATCAGGTAACCTTTTCTTACAATCACCTCACATAAAATTGTTACTCCATAGTTTGAGAACTTTATAACCATGATCCATTTTACTCATTTTATCTCTTTTTTTAAAAAAAGATCTGAGTCTTTATAATATTTTGCTTGTGTACTTTCCTATCATACTGTGAAAGGCTGCTAATTTTCTCCAGTTTTGTTCTATTTATTGCACTCTGTTCTATTCTCTTTCAAAATTATTATTTTTCCAAATTATCTTTCCAGTACAGGTTCTATTTCCTCCAAATTTTTAATGTTTAGTTGTAGTTTTTACAAATGTAAGGTACAGTTTCTATTATGTTTCTGTCCAGTTTTACTGGTGTTATTTAATGTGCATAATACTGTATACTCTTTTGTGCTTCCCATTTTACAAAGCCTAGGTATTATCTCAACTAATTATCCTTTTTCATATACATAATAACCCTAATTGAATTACAAATTCTATCATGTTCTTTGTGAATTAAATAAATCTGGGATATGCTAGCACTGGGTGTTTTGTAAATGGATGTCTAACAGGCAGTTCACACTTATGTTCAATCACATTCTCCCCTACAGGAGAGAATTTCAGATAGGCATGAAGCCTAGGACAACTGAGGAGTGCTTCTGGAAAACAGACCTAGACTTCACCCAGTCACAAAGTAAATTCACCCCAGGGATCAGGTAGAATATATCAAGAGCATCCTGAACAAAGTGGGGGATTGTATGTAAAATGGGATGAAACAAGTCCTTATAAAAATGGCTCCATGTCACATCTCAGCGTGGGAGGTATCATCTATGCTCCACTGAGAACTTTTAAAGCCAAACCTCTGACTATAACATGCTGTGTTATCTATTGCTTTATATAACATCTCCTTCCATTTCCATATCCTTCTCTGTTAATGACATTTCACATTATCTGTGTCTTTACACATTTTTAGTAGCTACATCATTGTCCACTGCAAACCCACAGAATCCTAGACCTGCTCTTCCTCTAATCTTCTGTATCTTAGCAATTGGCCAAAAACACTTGAAATCATACTTGATTTATCCTGGCCCTCAAAGCCTACATTCTTTCTACGAAATCATGTAAATCATGTAAGTCCATCTTTAAAATTTATACTGACTGTGCATTTCTTCTTATCTCCATTACTATCACCCAAGTTCAAAATCCTTTCTTATTTTTCACCTGAGTATTGCAATATTTTCTTAGATGACCTTAACTGATCTTACAGGTTCTACTCTTGCTTTCCTATAGTCAATTATCTTCATATCTGCCAACATTACCTTTTAAAAATACAAACAAGTTCAGGTTATTTCTTCCTTGCTCAAAGTCTCGAATAACTTTTTATCACATACAAATCACAGGTGGCCTTGAATGGTCTGGGTCCTGCATACCTCTCCAATGTCATCTACAGCATCTCTGACATTCTCACACTGCTCTGGACACAATGGTCTTCCTTTTCTCTAATACACTAAGCTTATTCCTTCTTTAGGGTCTTGACTTTTGCCTTTCTCCCCAAAACTGACATTGTGTAGCTTGCTTTCTCACTTTATTCAATATTCAACAAGTCTTTAGAGGTGGCCCCTCTGACTACTCTATTTAAAATAGCGATCCCATTTACATACTCTCTCTCTATATATATCAATTTTGCCTTATTTTGCATTTACTTTATGGCACTTTTCACTACCTGATATTATCATTAATTTCATTGATTTGTTGACTGGCACCTTCTCCACTAGATTATAAATTCCACAAGGGTAGGAATTTGGTCTGTTTTTGTCTTCTCTAATTCCAGTGCCTAGAATGATTCTTGTCATATGGAATGTGCTCAGTAAATGTTTGTTGAATAAACTATTACTATTTACATCCATCTTTACAGGAACGTTTTGAAGGAGGACGGCCTAACAGGGAGGTGCCCTTAATAGCATGATAGATGGTGAAAAGAAGATGTGATATAGAGTTAGCCAGACTTCAACGTAGACTGGCTGAAATAGTAAGTTTGCCCTTAACTATTTAACCATTTGATTTGTGAAAAGTTACTTACCTCTCTAAATCTGTTTTCTGTTTGTTTGACTTATAAATAAGAATGATAATGCCTATTTTTTCAAAGCTTTTGTAATGATCAAAGATAACTCATATGGAAATATTAGCATTATGCATGTCACTGCAATTGATCAGTTCCTTCAGGGCTATCATCAGTAGGAACACAGTCCTAGGGTAAGGAAATTAACCTTAGTTTGAGTTCAAGTGACAAATACCAATTTAATAAAACAAACTCTTTTCATTTCAGGAAATGCTGATGTTCACATTAGAAAAAGGGTCCAGTAGCATTTGGAAAAAATGCCTGCTTAACATTACTCTATCAAAGCTTTGTTAAACTTTGTATTTGAGTAAATTACTCAGTAAACTTTGAGTATGGTGGAGCACTTCCTCATTGAATTAAAACATTCCATTTTAACTGTAAACAAAGGTTCTCAATTTACTACTCTCTATAGGTTAAGACATTTATTAATTATAATCTATATTAAACTATTGAAAGAGATGATAAAGGAATCAAAGAAATTCCAAATCCCTCCAGAAATGATTTAATCTTTTTTTTCTGACTCAAGAAGCCAAACTTATTACTCTACAAATAGCTTTCATTTTAGAAGACTCTAACTGAATGTATAAAATCTATTATGTACATTACCATTTATATGAAAATTTTATTGTGTTCAGATAAAATGTGCACTTCCAATCTTATTAGAGTTTCCTCCTAATTAAATAAACATATCACTGGCAGATTCAAAGAATTAAAAATGTTTTGTTTCAGACATATAATTTTTAAATAATGAAAATTTCACAAGCTTTCAAAGAATGATTTTCAACCTATTACACTTATTTTATTTCTAGGAACAGAGGCTAAAAGAATGCATCTCCCATTTTAAAAAAATCACATACATATGTATGTGTGTATATATATATGATATATTGTATCCTGTATATATGTATAGGATACAGTAAGGTAACTCAAAAATTAATTTTCAATTCTTCAATCTAAAAACAATAAGAGGCATTGTTCCTTACAAAAGTGCTATTTTATTAGGCTAACTTGGTATATGTAATAAGTGTCATTTGTAGTTTAGAGCAAGAATGATTTAGAGCTAGAAAGATTTAGAATTTAGTTTTTTAAAATAGTTATCTTATTATGGAGACTGAAACTATTTGATATTTATCAAAAGGATTCAGGAATATTCTGCTGCCAAACACAGAGATTCCTCCTTTGTGAGTGATGTTTGTTAATATATTAAATGAAGACATGTTGGAGAATATGAGATAGGCACATCACTCATGTATTCATTCATTCTATTGTTTATTTACTACATATTTATTGAGTGACAGCTATGTGTTCACCATAGTTCTAAAGCATGGGATACAGGAATGAAGAAAGAAGATGGTGGTATGCATAAGTAGATGTTCCTATTCAAGTTTAAAGAACATGTCGAGCTCACATTGAATGGTGTATGGTATACAAATATACCTCTCAGAACACGAAACATTTTGCATATCAAACCTGTCTTCCAGGGAATAACCCTTAAGCTAAATTAACAAAGTGCCAAAATACGGAGTCATTTAAATTAATTTGATTGAAAAGTTGGTCATCCAATTATATTATATCTTATAGATTGAATAGCAGATAAATTGAAAGCTAGTTTTTTCATTTTGTTTTTAATGGGACATGGTGCACCTTAGATTTAGTCATCAGCTACTTATATCATGTTTGACTTTCCAAGCTTCGAATCTGGGACCCTAACAATTGGACCAGTTCTATAAACCTACTACTACGTAGGATGATATTAATGTTTTATTGAGTTTAAATAAATATTGACTCTCCTATGCTTAATCGGATTTTTCAATGTGTTATATTTTGGAGCTGGCATTGTATAAATACGAAAATAGTCATACGCTGCTGACTCTGGTTGTTTGGTTAGCTTGAGTAATGAACTGATAGTCATCGAAATGTATATCATTGTCATTAACTTCAAGCACTTGTAAGCTACTCAACTTCTGGTAGCATGGAAGTGTTATATCAGTTGTATAGCACTGTTAAGCCACTTGCAAAAAGTCTTTGATCTGCTGGTTGCAGTGGCTCAGGCCTGTAATCCCAGCATCTTGGGAGGCCAAGGCAGGCGGATTACAAAGTCAGGAGTTCGAGACCAGCCTGGCCAATGTGGTGAAACTCCGTGTCTACTAAAAATACAAAAATTAGCCAGGCGTGATGACACATGCCTGCAGTCCCAGCTACTCGGGAGGCTGAGGTAGAAGAATCTCTTGAACCCAGGAGGCAGAGGTTGCAGTGAGCCGAGATCGTGCCACTGCACTCCAGCCTGGAGACAGAGCGAGACTCCATCTCAAAAAGAAAAGAAAAGAAAAAAAAGTCTTTGATCATATTTTTAACTAAAAATTAAAGACTCTAATGTGGTATAATATAAAATGAAATGAAATGTGAAAATACCACTTTAACAAATAATCCAGGATAAAAAGAAAATAAAAGAAAAAATAGCTAACTAAGAAAATTAATCCTTTGTGTCTTAAAGGGTAGTTGGCAGTGGGTTCTGGCTAACTGAAGAGCAGAGACAGAATTCTGGAATACTGAACCATGCCACGAATTGATATAAACTGTAGTTTGGCTATAATAATATTAGGACCTAGAAACAAAAGAAGGTTGGACAGAGTACACAGTGATCTCTCTACGATAGATAAATTTTGTAGGCTTGCTTCTCCTGTTGATGATAAAATAAACTGCTCTTCTTTTATGATGAATAAACCCACGAATACTCCAGGACACTTAGATGGGTTGAGGAGTAATTTAAGTATGTGGTACACTTGGGACATAACAGGGTGTAGCTAGCGACTGCTCTGTAAGCATGGCTGTCCAGGAAGTGGAAAACACTGTGATGCAATATAGGCTCCGAAGGACAGTATCTAAGTTAAGAAAAGGGCAGCTGTATCACAATAACACAATGGTACCTTAGAACTGATTACATAATAAAAGTCATCTAGTCCAAAGGAAGAATGAGAAAGGTTATTGCACAGTAGGTGGCAGAGTTAGAAATGAAATGCTACTCTGGTTCTCAGGCCAATATTTTAGGTCCAGACTCATAATTTCATTCTAGAATGTATTTGTAAGTTTATTTTCTAGACATTCCTTTATCATTTTTCAAATATTGCAAATAAAAGCTTAGTATCAATTAAATAAAAATATTTGATTCCTAAAATGGAAATTAAAAAGAAAAGAAAGAGAGTTTTCCACAAAAGTGCGTATTTCCTCAACAAAACTCTCAGTATTATATTAAGAAAATCACTTAGCAGGGATGAAACATAAAAATGTATACTACCAATTTACACTAAGAGATACAACAAGAGTGTGTGGATAGGAACATAACTGTCTGTTATTTAAATAGAGTGAGAACAATAATGGTTTTCAACAGCTCTAAAACTCATGTACCTTCTATCTGAAAATAAACCACACTGAGAAGCCTTTAAGAAGTTAAATAGCAGAAACTCTCTTTTATTATTATTATTATTATTATTATTATTATTATCATTATCATACTTTAAGTTATAGGGTACATG
>NW_016811046.1:579107-582902 GCF_001698545.2 Rhinopithecus bieti
CAAAAATTGACAAATGGGATCTAATTAAACTAAAGAGCTTCTGCACAGCAAAAGAAACTACCATCAGAGTGAACAGGCAACCTACAGAATGGGAGAAAATTTTTGCAACCTACTCATCTGACAAAGGGCTAATATCCAGAATCTACAAAGAACTCAAACAAATATACAAGAAAAAAACAAACAACCCCATCAAAAAGTGGGCAAAGGATATGAACAGACATTTCTCAAAAGAAGACATTCATACAGCCAACAGACACATGAAAAAATGCTCATCATCACTGGCCATCAGAGAAATGCAAATCAGAAACTCTCTTGAGAAGTAAATGTTAACATTATGGCAATATCCTTTAGAGATTTCACTTAGAATTAAGGCTTTTCTTTTCTTAATTTTAAAAACTTTTATTTCAGGTTCAGGGGTACATGTGAAGGTCTGTTATACAGATCAGCTCATGGCATGGGGCTCTATGGTACAGATTCTTTCATCACCCAGGTCTTCAGTCTAGTACCTAATAGCTATCTTTTCTGCTTCTCTCCCTCCTCCCACCATCCACTCTCAAGTAGACCCAAGGGTCTGCTGTTTCCTTCTTTGTGTTCATGAGTTCTCATCATCTAGCTTCCATTTATAAATGAGAACATGTGGTACTTGGTTTTCTAGGGAACTGTATTTCTTCTATAGCTTTGTCATTTTGTAAATCTGTTTTATTATATTGTGTGTTACAGTTCTTAGAGCAAATTTGCTCTAAATGCCATGTGATGTGATTTCTTGCCAAAAGGGAATGTTTAAAGTAAAGTTGAGTAAATCTAGTTTATCTTCATTCATACCAAAACCCTGGCTAGCTCTGATAACAGTCATCTTACTTCTTTGTTTTCTTCCTCTAAAACGTCATTTTGATCCCAGTGTTGCAAAAATTAATATTCTAAATTCATATGTCCCTATTGTGTTTCATATATGCTGTAATTCATCTAGTTTTCAACAAAATACAGGTTGTGCATCCCTAATCTGATAATCCCAAATCAAAAATGCTCCAAAATAACAGCTTTTTGAGTGCTGATATGATATGGAAAATTCCACACCTGATCTCACATGATGGGTCACAGTCAAAATGCAGTCAAAATTTTGTGTAATTCACAGAATTATTAAAAAAATGTATAAATTATCTTCATGCTATGTTCATAACTGTATATGAAACAAATGCATCCCTGGTTACTCCTGGGCCTAATTCTCAAGATATTTCATTACATATACGTAAACATTCCAAAATCCAGAAAGATATAAAAATATGAAACACTCCCGGTTTCAAGTGTTTTGGATAAGGGATACTTACTCTGCCTGGCTTAATCGAGTATAAAGTCTTCGTATAAAGAGACATAAGAGATCACAGATGGCAGGCCCTGTGGGAGGACACCGGAAGTGCATTGATTGCTAGGGCTGGAAGCCTGAGATTAGACAGTTAAATTTTTTCCTATACTACTTGGTAGCTCTGTAATCTTAGAGCTCATCCTTTTTACCATCATGAGTCTCAGTCTCCTCATGTTCAAAGTGGTAAGAATAAGTGAGGAAGATATCTGTCCTGCAACTTTTATAGTTTTTTTTTTATGAGGATCAATGCAGAAAGTGCTTAATACATCTTTCTGTTGATGTTCTCACTTTCATATTTCGCCCCACACTCAGCCTAGTTCTATTGTCAAGATTTACACTTCTTTTTGTAAAATCTAAATTACTGTAGAAATATAGGGTATTGTTATTCTATCTGGCAATGTGCCAGGCTGCTATGCAGGACTTTGCTACTGGTGAACCTTTACTTTTATTCAGTTTGGTACATAAAGAGGTTCCACAATGTCAATTATTATTATTGTTATTCATTTTAAAGACAGTTTTACTTGTGAAACATGTAATCAATACTCTGTAACTTCACTAGGATCACAATAACCTGAACTTTGTTTATTAATTTGAAAGTATCTTTCACGAGCAAATATATTTATTCTGGTGAAACTGTGTGAGGACCAAAGTCACTGAAAAGTTTATGACTTATTATAACTGTAGAAATAGAAATACAAATTTGGCACACCAGTGCAAATTTTCAGTTTTAAAATCTATATTTTAAAACAAATGTATAATAACTGTGGGGTCTGCACTCATTGGACGGGACATGTATAATGAAGCATGACTTGGGAAAAATTACAGCATGCACCCATTGGGCAATTACAATAAATTACAAATATTACAAAATGAATTCATTCTGTCGTTTTCTTTTTCAATGATTACTTATTCTGTCATCTGCTAATACTGATCATAAATTGTGTCACTTCCAGGAAAGGTTCTCTAATCACAAAGTGAATTCATTCTGTTGTTTTCTTTTCAATGATTACTTATTCTGTCATCTGTTAATATTGATCATAAATTGTGTCACTTCCAGGAAATGTTCTCTAATAAACCCAGAGGAACAAATAACACTTGCCCAAAGAGAGCTTGTTTTACTCCACAGTGAGTCATCATGGACGTCACCTTTCTTTCACCATCGTATGAAAAGATGTGCACATATTGACTCTATGCTTCCACATCCAGCTAAATCCCTCCTCAGGTCTGAAGTCTGGCTACACAAATCCATAACCAACTTCTTGTTCTGGGAACTCTTGTGGCATGACTGTCTAAAGCACATAGTTGGTCAAAAGCGTATATTAACTTACATTGCTTTGCATCTTTCTAAATATAAATTCTGACTACATTACATCGAGGTGTGATTCCCTTACATCTGATACTTCTCTGCAACTTTTGTCTCAGCACGGTAACCGCCTAATTGGGCCAACATACAAATCCTTGAGGAAATTCATGAAAAATTGATGGTTAAGAAACCTTCCTGATAATTTAACTGTTGCTTCCCTGAGCAGATTCACTCCTTTCATGACAGGGAGGGTGTTTTGATTCCTGTAATTTCTTCAGTTTAACACACTGATAGACCAGAGGGACAGGAAGAAATTGCTTAATAAATCTCTCCATAGCTGTCCTCACTCTCACATTTGCCCTCACATTCAACCTCATTCTACTATCAAGAGTCACAAAGTGCCATGGCACCTGGCTCCTGCACCTCCTTGTGATGGCCTCTGTCTTCAGTTGGAGCAATCAATTAGGAAAGCTCATATATTTCCCTTTTCAAATAACTGATAAGATCTTAGGATCTTTCTCTACTAAGATCTGCCTTTCTCTACTCCTGTCAGCAAGTAATTTAACTCTGGAATTGCAAAACCCCAAATCCCCAAGGGGCAACAATAACAACAGAAACCCAAACCAAATGAAGAAAAACCAAAAGTCCCAAAGATCAACCTTTCAGCCTGAGGCTGCTCATAATACACATTGCAAAGATCTTCATTCCTCTCTTAAACAACATAAAAGAGGGAAATGACACAGGGTACCTAATATATTATTCTTGAGTTTTGATATAATTTTCTGGTGAAGAGTTGATAGGCAAGACCTGTTTTCTAATTAGGTAAATTTGAAAAATCCCAAAATGAGCTAATCTCGCTGGTTCTAGCTGAATCTTTGGTTTAGCTCCTGAGTTGCTGGAACTTGCATTCTAATTTAGTTCTAGCTTCCCAGTAAAACTGTCCTGAGAGGTCCTGGACTGTTGTCCCACAGTGCAGTGGTCCTGGGAAAGTGATAGGGCACCAAACAGCTTCAACACCTACCAAATCAGTTAGCAGAACATTGCAATTAATGGTCCTTTCCTAAAGATTAATAATGAATATCAGTGCATTAAGATGTAGATTTATCTTTTGTACAAAAAAAAAAAAAAAAAA
>NW_016811046.1:583694-593204 GCF_001698545.2 Rhinopithecus bieti
TTTCCATTTTGTTTAGTTCTGCTTTGTTGTTTATCATGTCTTTCTTTCTGCTAATTTGGGACTTGTTATTTCTTGATGTTCTAGTTATCTGTGGTAGAACATTAGATTGTTTATTTAAAACCTTTCTACTTTTTAAGGTAAACATTTATTGCTATAAACTTCCTTCTTAGCATTGCTTTCACTGTGTCTCACGTTTCTATTTCCACTATTTCAAGAAATGTTTTGATTTCCATCTTAATTTCTTCATTGACCTAATGATTGTTCAGGAACACACTGTTTAATTTCCATGGATATGTATAGTTTCCAAAGTTCCTCCTGCTATTGATTTCTAGTTTTATTCCATTGTGGTTTGAGAAGATACTTGATAAAATTTCAACTTTTAAAAATTTGTTGAGACTTGTTTTGTGGGCTAATGTATGTTATATCATGAAGAATGTTCTATGTGCTGATAAGAACGTTGTATAATTGGCAGTTGTTGGCTAAAATGTTCTGTAAATGTTTGTTAGGTTCATTTGGCCTAAGTCAGCGTAACAGAAATACAAAAGATCACCAGAGACTATTAGTAACAACTATATGCTAACAAACTCAAAGGCCTAAAGAAAATGGATACATTCCTAAAGACATACAACCTACCAAGATTGAATTAAGAAGAAATAGAAAACCTGCACAGACCAATAATGAATAGTGAGATTGAACCAGTAATAAAAAGTCTCCCAACAACAAAAAGCCCAGGATTAGGTGAAATCATTGCCTAATTCTACCAAATGTATAAAGAAGAACAAATACCAATCCTCCCCAAGCTATTCCAAATAATTGAAGAAGAGGAAATTCTTCCTAACTAATTCCATGAGGCCAGTATTATCCTGATACCAAAACCAAACAAGGGCACAATAAAAAAAGAAAACTATAGGCCCAAATTCATGATGAATATACATGCAATATCCTCAAGAAAATACTACCAAAACAAATTCAACAACACATCAAAAATACAATACACCATAACCAAGTGATATTTATACCAGGGATGCAAAGATTTATAACTAGGATGTGTAAATCAATCAATGTGATACATCACATAAACAGAATGATGGACAAAAATCATATGATAATCTCAATAGATAACAGAGAAAGTATTTGATAAAATTTCTTATCCTTTCATGATAAAAACTCTCAAGAAACTAGGCATTGAAAGATCATACCTTGAAATAGTAAAGGTCGTATATGACCAAGTCACAGCTACACAAATTTAATATTCAGGAAAACTAAAAGACTCTACCAAAAAATTATTAGAACTGAAAAACACTTTCAGTATGGTTGTAAGATATAAAAAACCAACATAAAAAATTAGTAGTTTTATATATATCAATAGGAAATAGCTAAAAAAAAAAATTTTTTTTTAAAGTCACATTTGTAGTAGCTACAAAACAATTAAAACTTAGGAATAAATTTAATCAAGAGGTGAAGTATCTCTACAAAGAAAACTATAAAACACTGATGAAATAAACTGAAGAGGGCTCAAACAAATGGAAAGTCATCTCATGCTCATGGATTAGAATAATTATTATCATTAAAATGCCCATACTTCCCAAAGCAATCTATCAAAATTCAATGTAATCTCTACCAAAATATCAATGTTATTCTCCACCTAAATTAGAAAAAAAGTCTAAAATTTTTATTGAACCAAAAAAGAGGCAGAGCATGTTGGCTCACACTTGTAATCTCAGCACTTTGGGATGCCTAGGGGAGCAGATCACTTGAGATCAGGAGTTCAAAACCAGCCTGGCCAATGTGGTAAAACCCCGTCTCTACTGAAAATACAAAAATTAGCCAAGCATGGTGGCATGTGCCTGTAATTCCAGCTACTGGGAAAGCTGAGGCCATCTCAGGAGGTAGAGGTTGCAGTGAGCCAAGATAGCACCACTGCACTCCATCCTGGGTGACAGGGTCTGTGAGACTGTCTCAATGAAAAAAAAAAAAAAAAAAAAAAAAAGTTAAAAAAGAGCCAGAATAGCCAAATCATTCTGAGCAAAAATAACAATGCTGCAGGTATCATATTACCTAATTTCAAAGTATATTACAAGGTTATAATAACCAAAACAGCATGGCAATAATATAAAAATATACATACAGACCAGTGGAACAGAATAGCAAACCCAGAAATAAATCTACATATTTACAGAAAATTGGTTTTCAACAAAGGCACATAAAATATCCTCTTCAATAAATGGTGCTAGAAAAATTGTATATCCATATGCACAGAATAAAACTGGACCCCTATGTCCTAACATACAAAAGTCAATTAAAGATCAATTACAGAGTTACACATAAGATCCAAAACTATAAAACTACTAGAGGAAAACTTAGGGGAAACACTTGAGAATATTTTTTCTCAAAGTGAAAAGAAACATAGAAGAAATAATTTTATGAAGATAAAACAGAAAGATGGAAACAAATATTCTCTGAAAAGGAAATTGATTAAATAATTAAATTGGCTCAGTGCAATTTGCTTTTCATTTTGAAATTTCATTTTGAAATTTCATTTCAAAATGAAAGCCATTTTCATTATGGTAATGGATTATGATAATGATACAAAATATATGCATATATTGATTTATGACCAAGTGCTCAAAAGCACAGACAACTAAAACAAAAGTAGAGAAATGGGACTATATTAAACTAAAGCCTTTTGCATAGCAAAGGAAAAAAATCAACAGAGTGAAGAGACAACCTGTTGAATGGGAGAAAATATTTGCAAACTATCCATCTTACAAGGAACTAATATAGAGAATATAGAAGAAAGTCAAGCAAATCAACAATAAAAATACTAATATTCCCATTAAAAAACATTAACAGATATTTCCAAAAAGAAGACATACAAATGGGCAACAGGTATAGGAAAATGCTCAACTTAACTAATCATCTGGAAAATGCAAATAAAAATCATAATGAGATATCATCTTACCCCAGTTAGAATGACCTATTAAAAATATAAAAAAGAACTCAGCTGCTTGTAAAGATGTAGAGAAATGAGAACTCTTGTACACCATTGGTGGGGATGTAAATTAGTACAGCCATTATTGAAAACAGTAGGGGACTTTTTCAAAAACTAGAACTCCCAAATGGTCCAGTAATCTCACTACTGAATATCTATCCAAAGGAAAAAAAATCAATATATCAAAGGGATACTTGCAGTGACATGTTTATTTTCAGCATTATTCACAATAGCAAAGATATGAGATCAACATAAGTATCTATCAATGAATGAGTGAATAAAGAAAATGTTATATATATACGCACACATACATATACACAATAGAATATTATTTGGCCATAAAAAGAATGAAATTATGTCATTTGTAGCAACATGGATAGAACTGGAGGTCATTATGTCAAGTGAAATAAGCCAGGCACAGACAGACAGACAAATTACCACATGTTCTTACTCATATATGGCATCTAAAATACTTGATCTCATCAACACACTATAGTAATAGAATAATAGATACTAAAGGCTGGGAAGGTGTGAGGCTAGGAGAAAGAAATGAAGAGAGAGAGATTGGGAAATGAGTACATACAGTCAGGTAGAAGAAATAAATCCTAAAGTTCAATAGCAGTGACTACAGTTAGCAACAACATACTATATATTTCAAAATAGCTAGAAGAGAGGACTTGAATTGTTACCAACATATAGAAATGATAAACACTCAAGGTAATGGACACCTCAGAACTATGACTTCATTATTATTCATTCTATACTTGTAACAAATACTCACAAGTACACCATAAATATGTAAAATATTATGTATCAATAAAAGAAAACAAACTAAAGGCAAAAATCATAACTTATTTAAAAATAAGTGTAAAGAAGTGACTGGCACAAGTTCTGGGAAGCTAGAGTACAACACGAGTGGTGATGATGGATGTGTTACAAAATATATGCATATATTGTATCATCATGTGGTGCACCTTGAATAGATACAATCTTTACTTCTCAATTAAATATTTTAAAGTAAAAACAAAACAAAGCAAAAAAGAAAGAGATGACTGACAAATGCATTTTTTATATTTGAAGATGTTAATTGTGAGAATTACTTATGATGTTTATATCATAAACAATGTACAGAGTAGTACACAAAGTACCTTTGGCACATCTTCAAATTAGTTTAACTTTATATATTTTAAAGAACAAATAGATACTGGATAGCACAAATTTAGTCGAAACCCTGGTAATGTATTATAGCAACTTGTCTTTTGCGAGAGTATAGCTATTAAGCAATATTTTGGCATATATGTTTCTACTAATTTAACAATTTCAAAACTGAACAAAAGTTTAAGTATAGGCTATCTGCTTGTGTATTGTCCCTCCCACACTGCAATAGCATGCTTAGTGTAAATGCAAAAAAAAAAAAAAAAAATGCATTTGGCTACTCAGATTGCATTCAAATTTGAAGCTTAAGAGATTTGTTCTTTTCAAGAAACAACTGGGTGTCAAGGTTCCCATTAATTTGTCTCATTAGACTTTTCCTCTGTATTGTATACCGTGGACCCAATTAGTAACTGACATGGGGTAAAATGACAAATTATCTCATTATTAATGAAAAAAACATAAAATTATTTCCATATTTAAATCACTTGCAAGATTACAGTTCAAATGACACAATAGCACTGTTCAATTTAAACACACCTTTCTGTAAAGCTGAAAAGCAGATTAAATTTGAATAATTAATTTTAATGTTTTCATTTATATGTGGTGCATTAAAATTTTACTTACTCTAAGCCATTAACGATGGACTGTAACTCAATTTCTAGGATTTAGAGATTATTTCAGCACAGATTAGCTTTGGTATTTATACCAGGCAAACCTTGTCAGAGGCAATGCAAAATTTGTAAGTATACTTCATTCTTAATTGGCCTGATGCAGCATGCTATGACTAAGCAGACCATTCTTGTAAATCACTCTCAAGTTATTATATTTATTTTCTGGAAAATATTCTTTGTTAATTAAATTTCAATCACTTTTTAAATACAACCTAGTACTTTGACATTACTGTTAATAGCCTATCTTAACATCAAACATCATTTAGCATAGCCAAGAAAAATGTTTTAATAAGCTTCTTTTATCATCAAGTGTCTGATTTGCTCTTTCCGTCTAGTAATACATCAAGTTTTCAATCATTTATTAATTCATTTAATTACTATTTGCTGAGCACCCATTATATATAGGGCCCTGTCCCAGGTTTGTTTCAGGGTATAAATGTGTAAGTGCAAAACCTGGTCCTGTTGTCATTTACCCCACAGTAAGGGTGACATGACATAAGGCAGGCAGCATGGTAAAACCTGGAGTAGGGAGAAAGGGCCCTGACAGGGAATCAAAATCCAGGAGTCTCTATCATGAATCTGTGACTTGGGGGTCTAAGTAGAAGAAAACCTCAGACCATAATAGTTCAAATATTTAGTGAAAATTAGTATTTCACACAACATGAAATCTTGAAATAGGGTGACTCTAGGGTTGCTGAATTCAGGGGCCCATTAGCATCCTTAAGAACACAAGTCCTTTCTGTTTTTTTTCACTCTATCACCTTTTGAGTATTGATTTTTATCTCTCTAAGCAGCTTCCTTCAATATTCCAAGATGACTGACAAAATTTGGGGCATTAAGAGCCAACAGGACAATACTCAACCTTCAGTATTCAACAAAATGACATTTACCTAAAGAAGAACTATCTCTTGTTTTTTTTGGAACTCCTACTATTAGCAAGGAAACTTTTCCCAGAAGCCCTCCAGTAGATATTTTTGTGTCCTGTTGGCAAGAAATGGATTATGTCCCCACTCTTAAATGTATCCCTTGAAGGACTTTACTTGCTACAGTGACCTTGGACAAGCAACTCAATCTCTCTTAACATCAGCTACTTTTTCTACAGCATTTTCCCTCTAGTCTAGGAGTCCCCAACTCCTGGGCCATGAACTGGTACTGGTCAGTGGCCTGTTAGGACTTGGTTGCAACAGCAGGATGTGAATGGCAGGCAAGGGAGCACCAAGCTTCATCTGTATTTACAGCCGCTCCACATCACTCCCATTACCATCTGAGCTCCACCTCCTGTCAGATCAGCAGATCATCAGGCTGTCACTATCTCCCATCACCCCCAGATAAAGCTGCCTAGTGGCAGGAAAACGAGCTCAGGGCTCCCACCTATTCTATATTATGGTGAGTTGTATAATTATTTCATTGTATATTACAATGTAATAATAATAAAAATATAGTGCAAAATAAATGTAATGCACTTGAATCATCCTGAAACTATTCCCAACCCAGTCTGTGGAAAAATTGTCTTCCACTAAATCTGTCCCAGGTGCCAAAAAGGATGGGGTCCATTGCTCTGCTTCTAGTACTCCCTCTATGCACCCATGCTACTGATGTCATGTGCTTGCCAACAGAATCAAAGATAAATTATATGAAAGTAATTATGCCAGCATAATGTATTAGGCAAATATTTGGCATCATTATTATATGTAATATGATTATATGTAATAGGATATATTTTAGGAATACTCTAAAATCATGTACACACAAGAGTGGGACTTTGCCACAATGAGTTGAAAATGTGTTCCTTGCAGCCTTTGGCACATCACTAAAAACGGGCAAATCACATTTTCTTAAAGGAATTAATTGGGACTGAACAATGGCTCATTAGTTTGGGCTACTTGCCTGAAAAAAGATGACATAAATTTGGTTCCATAAAAAAAAATCCTATTACCTTACTACTCAATGTGTGGTCTCTGGATGGGCAGCATTGGCATGACCTGGGGACTGGTCAGAAATTTCTTTCTTACTCCAAGAATATCCAAGATGATCTCACTGAAAGACATACTGACTCAGAGTCTGCATTTTAACATTTTAACAAGATGTCCAGGTGATTCATATGCACACTAAATTTTGTAAGGCACCACTCTTGTAGAATATACGATTTCTGTTTTGATCCCACAGATATTTTAAATCTCAGTATTTCATTATAATTATGCTAACATTGATGCTTCATGAAAAGAGCATTTTCTGAAGCAAATTGCACTGAGCCAATTTAATTATTTAATCCATTTCCTTTTCAGAGTATTTGTTTCCATCTTTCTGTTTTATCTTCATAAAATTATTTCTTCTATGTTTCAATTTTACAACAGAGATTCAGTTCAGTCATCATTTTTTTTTTCTTCATGGAAAGTTTTACTATTTAACCTTCTGCCTCTTCATTTTTCTTGTGGGCATTTCTACCAAGTTCAATTTTCTTGGATTAAATTTATTAGGTCTAACTTTTGTCAAAATATTTCATTATTCCTTTAATATTTAGTCAATACAAAATTTTGCTATCTCTGGATTTAGTCAAAGCCAATTTTATTTTCACTTGATTTTGATTATTTCCAACAGTAATTTTTACTGTGAATTAAATAAAATCTGCTTCAAATCATTTAAATAGCTGCAACTATTTTGATACATCATCTACTGAGTTCTTAAATAGAAAAACCAGGCCTTATCTTCATTAGGCTCAAAATGTCTCATGTAAGAATGTATCTTGTCCAACACTTTGGGAAGCCAAGGCAGGCTGATCCCTTGAGCCCAGAAGTTTGAGACAAGCCTGGCAACATGGTGAAACCCATCTTTACTTTAAAAAAAAATACAAAAAATTAGCCAGGTATGGTGACAGGTGCCTGTAGTCTGAGCTACTTGGGAGGCTGAGGTGGGAGGATCACCTGAGCCCAAGAGGCAGAGTCTACAGTAAGTTATGACGGTGCCACTGCACTCCAGCCTGGGTGGTAGACTGAGACCCTGTCTCAATAAATATACAAATAAGTAAATAAAAAGGGATATATCTTGCTTTAGCGCTGGTGTCCTTTGAGCTCAAGCTAGATTACATTAGCTATGTTATATACAATATAAAGATATTACCATGGAGAAGAGTATGTGTTGCTTACTATAAGAGTGTCTACAAGTTAAAATTCTACTGAAATATAAGCCCTGAAAGGGTAGCCTATATCTCATGTCCCTATATCTATAAGAATCTGTGGTGTATCACAAGCGTTCAAAACATTTCAGTTACAGAGGGAGATTACAAACACACGTCTTCAAACATATGCTATAAGAATTCAGAGAAGGGAAGCTTGGTCCTATCTGTGTTTCCAGATAGTTTTCATGTACTAGTTGGCATCCCTTTTGGAAGGTATAGCATAATCCAAAGATGGAGATGGAAACGTCTAGTGCTTTTTATGGGACACCGTCCATTTTTATTAAGTGTAAAATTCTTATGAGATAGCCTTGAAATGTAAATTTGGAAAAATAGGAAGACTTTGAAGGGGAATCTGAGCATGCTGATCAGTGAGATAATTGATCTGGTAGCCAAGCGCCTATGACACAGGATAGACAGCAGGGAGTGGGATGAGAGAGGGAAGTGGTAAAAAAACTGATAGTGAAATTAGTATCAATGATATTGCAGAGGCAATATAAGTCTGAACTCAAAAAAGAAAATCTGAAGTGAGATAAAAAGGGTAGATCCTGAAGACACTTTGTAATATTGGCACCCCTGGCCCTTAGGTGTCTTGTTTCCATGCTGAATGTTTTCTTTGAGGAATTTAACCTTTCCTGAGAGCATTTACCTACTCTTTCCTGAACTGTGGACAACATTGAATTCACTTAAGACTGACTCCTGGGCATTTCTACTACCATGTTTCATACGAACTCCAGTGTCCCAAGAATAATCCTCCTTGTTTTTTTTTTTTTTTTTTTTTTTTTTTTTCAAATTAAGGTTTCTTTTTTTGGTGACTGCATTGTGAAATGTAATAATCGGCCTCATACACTACTATCCATGCAGGACTATCAATTTTATCATGCAATTCCCTCCCCCATTTTTTCCTGCCTATTCCTACTGTCCTTGCTTCACTCAGGGGCTTATTATTTCCCATCTGCCTTTATAGTATTTTCCTGACTGATCTTCCTGTCTAGTGTCTCCATCCTCCAAGTCCATTCTTCACATAGTAGCCAGATTAACCATTCTGGGTTGCAGATCTAACCCTGTCACCCTTTGACTTAAAATCTTTCAATGGTTCCTAAATCTTGCTTTCAGGAAACGTAGTGAGTTATGATTGAAAAGGCAATACAAAGAATGGCAATCATTAAAAAGTCAGGAAACAACAGGTGCTGGAGAGGATGTGGAGAAATAGGAACACTTTTACACTGTTGGTGGGATTGTAAACTAGTTCAACCATTATGGAAAACAGTATGGCGATTCCTCAAGGATCTAGATCTAGATGTACCATTTGACCCAGCCATCCCACTACTGGGTATATACCCAAAGGATAATAAATCATGCTGCTATAAAGACACATGCACACGTATGTTTATTGCGGCACTATTCACAATAGCAAAGACTTGGAATCAACCCAAATGTCCATCTGTGACAGACTGGATTAAGAAAATGTGGCACATATACACCATGGAATATTATGCAGCCATAAAAAAGGATGAGTT
>NW_016811046.1:596834-622129 GCF_001698545.2 Rhinopithecus bieti
TAAAAAAAAAAAAAAAGAAAAGGCAATACAATGTAGAATCAGATATGTAAACTTAAATCTTGATTCTACGATACATTAGTCATGTGGCCTTGAGCAAACTCTTTATCTGACCCTCAGTTTCAAAAAATTTACTTTATCTAAGACTCTTCTGAAACTTAAGTGAAATTATACACACATACCCACAGACACACACACGTGACATAATCAATGGATACTTTATTAGGAAATGTTTAAACTTCACAAAAAGTCCAAAGTTTTCTGATAATCTATATTATCAGAAATATAGATACATATGCATATATGTATGTATATGTATGTAAAATATATAGTCACACATATATATATATTCATGTAAACATGGAGTCTTAAATATATATATATATATACTAGTATATATAATATTGCTTTGTACAATTTTAAACTTCAATAAGATTCATGATATGGTTTGGCTGTGTCCCCACCCAAATTTCATCTTGAATTCCCACGTTGTGGGAGGGACCTGGTGGGAGGTAATTGAATCATGGAGGCAAGTCTTTCCCATGCTGTTCTCATTACAGTGAATAAATCTCACAAGATCTAATGGTTTTATAAAGAGGAGTTCTGGCTGGGCACAGTGGCTTACGCCTGTAATCCCAGCACTTTGGGAGGCTAAGGCAGGTGGATCACGAGGTCGGGAGATCAAGACCATCCTGGCTAACATGGTGAAACCCCATCTCTACCAAAAATACAAAAAATTAGCCAGGGGTGATGGTGGATGCATGTAGTCCCAGCTACTCCGGAGGCTGAAGCAGGAGAATAGCATGAACCCGGGAGGCGGAGCTTGCAGTGAGCCGATTGCACCACTGCACTCCAGCCTGGGGGACAGAGTGAGACTCCATCTCAAAACCAAACCAAACCAAAACAAAACAAAACAAAGAAAGAAAGAGGAGTTCCCTTGCACAAGTTCTCTCTCTTTGACTGCTGCCATCCATGTAAGACATGATTTGTTCCTCCTTGCCTTCCACCATGATTGTGAGGCCTTCCCAGCCATGTGGAACTCTAAGTCCATTAAACCTCTTTCTTTTGTAAATTGCCCAGTCTTTATCAGCAGTGTGAAAAAGAACTAATACAATCCATCTATATTGAAGTCCTAAACATAGATATATATATTTACCTTTCATGAAAAATAATAGAAACAAAAGTAACAAAATGAAAATTTCCCTTAATGCTTTTATCAAAGGGAGTATTAAACTTTCATAAGGCTAAGTTATACATTCGCTTTGAGAAATTTAACCCTCAAAAGGGTTAAGATTAAGCTGATAATACTGAAATAACAGCAAGGAAACCTTCCATTATGGCAGGCTGCATTAATTAAAGTCTGTGTCTACAAGTCAGAGGCAGGGACATCTTCACAGGGCACTCTACTCAAAATTATTAGAACATTTATGGAGCATTGTATTCAATTCTGGAGACAACACTTTAAAAGATCTATTTAAAAAATTGCACCCAGAGAAAGACAAATAAGTTTGCTAAGGATACCATATTCTCTTTCAAACGCAAGTATAATAAAGTGGCAAGAAACTCAGAAAAACTTGATTGAAGGAAGATAAATCTAATAATTAGAATAATCCATCAATGAATGGAATTATCTGATTGAAATTATCTGGTACAAGTTGGATGATCATGTATCTATAAAGGTTATGCTTAAATGACTCCAAACATCAGGTCTTACTTGGATTTGAATGACCTAAAAGTCCCTTTCTAAAACAATGATGTAATTTTCAGCCAAAAGATAAACGCAGTGCACCACTAGTTATGGTGCAAAGATATTTTGTGTTTATTTGTGCGTTTTAGTTCAGAAGTGCTTTTAAATCTCCTATGTAGCACACTTTATAATTATGCATATATTTGCGTATCTAAAACATAAGTAAGTTCTTTAAAAATTAATTGCATTTCTCAGATCAAAGCATTGATCTACATTTTTTCACATTCAACCTTGTAACCTCTACTTCACAAACATTAAACATGAGGTTAAATGGCGTTCCTTAAGGAATAAATGCATCAGGAGTTATTCTAAAAATATCTTGTCTACTAAGCAAAGCAATTTTCCAAGATACAGTTGGGATATGATAAATAGCACAAGAACATGTATACTGAATTTCTGTTTATTCCTAGGGCTGTATTTATACTGTCATAATATAGAAGAATATCAAACATACTAATTTAAATGTGTATCTTAAAGTAGCTGACAGATTATGCTGCAATGCTATACATTTTCAGCCTCTGGGATTTCGTTTTCCCATAAACTAGGCAGCATTTTCTGTCCTCTCCAGGTTCTATTCATAAAGAAACACTAGGTTACCAATTCTGAATTCTATAATAGCAGAATCACAGGGGACCTAAGGGCTGGGAAGCAATCAGGGCCTAGTGACTGGTGTTAGCCTGCACCTTCTGACTGTGCCTTCCTCTCATCTTCTCACACAACCTCGACCATTTTCAGATTCTAACCCAGGTTTCCTGGCTTCGGTACACTTCTGTATGCTTGACTACATTCAGTCATTATACTAGTGTGCTAGAGTTGCCATAACAAAGTGCCACCAACTCCTTGGCTTAAAAAAACATTGTTTTTTTTTTTCTCACAGTGCTGGATGGAGGCTAGTAGTCCAAGATCAAGGTGTTGCCAAGGTTGGTTTCTTCTCAGGCCTGTTATTGGCTTGTGAATGGCCATATTCTCTCCATGTCTTCACATGGTCTTTCCTGTGTGGGTGTCTGCGTCCTAATCTCCTCTTCTTTTAAGGACACCAGTTATATTAGACTAGGGCTTGACCTTATGACATCATTTTACCCCAATTACCTCTTTAAAGATGCTACCTTCAAATATAATCACATTCTGAGATACTTGGGGTTAGGACTTAAACATATGAATTTTGTGGTGACACAATTCAGCCCATAACAGTAACAAATAGTAATACACTAAGTTGCTTTTAAAAATATGAAATAAGTAATTGTTTGATACATATTTTTCAAGCTTTGACTGCATGTTTAGGCATTAAGAAATTTTGCTAAATTCAAAAAATGGATACAAATTTTTACTTTAGAAAACTATATTTTCAGACAAATTTTGGATACATTTTTGTTGCTGTGACTTAGTTGGTAAATCTACTCACACAACACTTATTACCAGATGTTAAGAACTAAATGCTTAGTTTTCTTTGGAAGGTAATTCGGCCATGAATGTGGAGCCTTCATGAATGGAACTGGTACACATGCAAGAAGAGACACAAGAGGTTCCTATTTGTCTGTTCTCTACCATGTGAGGACACATCAAGAAGACGGTCATCTAGGAACCACGAAGAGTATCCTCAACCAGAACCCTACGATGCTGGCACTCTGATCTCAGGTTTTCCAGGATCTAGAAGTGTGAGAAGTAGATTTATTTTGTTTAAGTCACCCAGTCTGTAGTATTTTTGTTATAGCATTCCAACCTGACAAAGACACCAGACAAGCTCTAACTAAAGATGACACAAAAGCTTTTTTAATAACTTGAAATAATATAGAGGGATTTCAGTTGTAATTTCCAACATGCTGGATATGTTAGCTCAGAATCTCATTGAAGCCTCCGTGAACCATAAGGAAAAGAAGCACAAAAGTAGTATTTGAAATGCGTACTTGTTCTTGAGATAGGGCAAAATCAGTGTTTTCATTTTCTTATGCAAGAGTTTCTCAGAAAAGAATTCAGGTAAGATTGCTAAATGCCTTTCCCTGTTTAATTAAAAATAAAGTTTTGTCTGAAATGAATTAAACACAACTACTGTTTAATTAAACCCAAAACCTTTAAGAGGATCACTCCAATAAGATCAATTAACATTCTGTTCCATATTGAACATAATTAGAATGGCAATTCTTGTAATCCACTGGCATAACCTTTAAAATTTGCTTGGTCTTTAAAACATATATATGGCATTTACTTAAAAATCCAAACAGCTACATCATAAAACCACATACTAAGTTTAATGTTAGTGTTCCTTTTAAAATTAAAACTATTCATAAAATAGATTTATTACATCTTATTTGACAACTGGTATTTCTGAGTTATTTGAGAGTTTTGCATGAAAAATAAGTTCTAATAGGTGAAATAGGAGAATTAGATCTTAAATTAGTGAACTGGCATACTGAGCAAATACAAGAGGAATTTGAATCATCACATTCTTTTTCTAAAATACAAGTTTCCAGTCAGGGTTTTAAATATTTGCCTTAATTTCTGAGTCACACAGCTTATGTAGACATAGCAAAATTTGTTAATGCCAATAATAGTTTGGAAAAAAAGCTTTCATTTTCAAGCACTGTTCTGTAACATCCAGGAAAATCTGAAGAAACAGAAAAAATAATATTAACATGACCTTTGGCCACTGCTACTTTGTGATATGGTGATTACTAATGGGACTTTTTTATGTTTTTTTTTTTTTTTTTTTTTTTTTTTTTTTTTTTTTTTTTTTTTTTTTCTTTTTTTTTTTTGAGATGGAGTTTCGCTCTTGTTGCCCAGGCTGGAGTACAATGGCGGATCTTGGCTCATTGCAACCTCTGCCTCCCAGGTTCAAGAGATTCTCTTGCCTCAGCCTCCCAAGTAGCTGGGATTACAGGTGCATACCACCACGCCCAGCTAATTTTTGTATTTTTAGTAGAGACGGGGTTTCACTATGTTGGCCAGGCTAGTCTTGAACTCCTGACCTCAGGTGAGCCACCCACCTTGGCCTCCCAAGGTCCTGGGATTATAGGAGTGAGCCACTGTGCCCAGTCTAATGGGACTTTTTAAAGTATGCCTTACGCTTTCAGAAATGTACATGATGCCATTTGCTACCAATATTTGGAAATATTTGCCGATATGCTGTTATGTTTCTCCCATCAAAAGTATAATATTTTTAAGTGTGCACTATAAGACTGGAGAGTAGTTGAAAAGATGTGCAAATGTAACATCCAGCAGTGCTTAGGGACTTCCAAGAAGTCTGGCCTTGGGCATGCTCACAAGGCATAGTAGAGCTTCAGAGTCCTCAGGTTTGAATGGCCCCTTTGTTGGTTTCAACGGCCATATTTTCAAGTCTTCTGGCTGTCAGCCCAGCAGGTATACCCATCAAGGAATTTCCAAGTTGTCCCTCCGACTCTCTCCTTTACATAATTTGCTTCTCTGATCCACTATTCCAGTGTAGGATGCTTCTCTGGAGATGATAACTCCTATGCTTTCTCTACTACCTGCATGTTGCATGGCTCTGCCCCTTGCTAGTTTGGTCATTGATTTCAACTTGATTATTTCCTGATCAAGAAAATAACTTTACATGTGAGAAATCAAATCATTTGACCATTGAGGATTTGTAATTTATTTTCTTCATCTTTCCCATACTTATTATTTTTTCTCACATAACTTCAAAATTGTTCTAGACAATCTACGAGACACATAGAATTCAAAGACATTAAAATACTAAGCCAGGCATTGTGGCTCACGCCTGTAATCCCAGCATTTTGGGAGGTCAAGGAGGCAGATTGCTTGAGCTCAAGAGTTCAAGACCAGCATGACAAAACCCCATCCCTGCCAAAAAGAAAAAAAACAAATTAGCTGGGTGTGGTGGCACATGCCTGTAGGCCCAGCTACTCGTGAGGCTGAGGTGGGAGGATGGTCTGGGCCCAGGAGGTGGAGGTTGCAGGGAGCCAAGATCCTGCCATTGTACTCCAAACTAGGTGACAGAGCCAGACCTTTTCTCAAAAAAAAAAAAAAAAAAAAAGATTTGGAAAAGAAATTCAAAGAATCTGGTGTGTTTCTGGAGTTCCGGTACACTTCTCTGTGAGCTGCCAGCTATCACCTGATATTTATACTCTGTGGGATATATTAAGTTAGTGATCTGGACTCTGAGTTGTATGTGACTTTACATTTTAATGTGATAGTTCAGGCAACAAACATCGGAAACTCTTCCGGGAGGGAACAGGGGGCACTAGCTGGCCTGTGGCTGTGATCAGTCCAGCAGAAAGCAGGGCAAGATTCTGAGCCCACAGGAAAAACTCCAGAGTGAACTGGTGGACATAATATCTGTGTGTAGCTACTGCATGTAATTAGAAGACCAAAATTTTGGTAGATAAAAAGGCTTTGGCATTCAAATTTACACAGTTTAAAAGAGTAATTTGTTATGTATTTCCTAAATAGTTGCATCAATTTTACTAAAATTAGAAGCACCACACATTGCAGGTGCATAATTATACTTGCCATTAAACACAAACACAGATGCACACAACAAAATTAGATGCAATCATTTCATTGAGAAAAGAATGCCACTCCTTTCTAATTCTACATTTTTTATTTAAAAAATTAAGCTTTGATTTTTCTCAACGACTGAAGGATATGCTGTGTGTGATTTTTTATATTTTTTTCCACATTTTAGGTGGGAATTAGTGATCAGGTTATTCTGGAATAATGAAAACTTTATCCAACAGTAGGCTAGACTTCCTTCAGTATAGTCATAAAAATAATCACTATATCACAGTCAACTCTACATAGTAGACACTGCAAAAAACAAATCTGCCTTCAACCCATCTTAGAATGGCCCTTGCTATAATTTTACCTACTGTATCCAAGTAGGGAAAAAGACAAGGGAGGGTATTCATTCATTGGTTATGAGTCTGGCAGTATGGTCACACCTTTCATAGATGCCATCTTATTTCAGTTCTACAATAATCCCTTGATGCAATGTTGGCTCCATTTTTTAAGATGAGGAGTCCTGGGGTGGTGAATTCATAGATCCAGCTGATAAGGATAGCAAAAAGCAGAGCTAGAAATTTGAATTGCAGTAATTTGGATCTAGCTTGGTATTTTACCTCCTGACCCCTGGGAGATAAGTTTTCTCTAGTCTAAGCCAGGCTGGTCATGTCACTGATATCAAGTCCCACGGTATAAATCCTGTAGGCCTAAGTGAGTAAATTTTGTCTAGTGTTTGGACTTTCGGAAGACAGATTTTATGATGATTTACCTTAAAAAAAATTTTCTGGGACATTGCTTTTTGTCATAGACTGTAAGACCATACTGATATTTTTATTTTAAAAAAAATGAGCTTAAAACTTTGAATGTTTTCAAGCTAATACAACTTTGGGAATGATTAAACTGAATCCCACATCAGAATTCTCACTAGTATTAGTCCTGGTCAAAATAATTCATTGGAGTATATACATGAATAAAGCTTTTTATTCTAGACTTGATGCAACTTTAGAGGTACCAAGACCAAAGTTCATCCTTATGTCATTATAATGACTAAATCTTAGCAAAGATTCTGCTGATTAATTCAGTTTTCTCATGGTAGGATCATAATTTCATTTCCCTTCTTTCCAATTCTTATTACACAAACTTTTCAGGTTTAATATTGAATAATGTATTTTAAACTTTTTAAGCTAGAGGATTAAGAAATACAACCAGTTATATTTTTAAAAATAATGGTGATCCCTTAAAATTAGATTTATTTAATCCATTGTAAATAGTTACGTGAATATTTCTTGAAATGGGGTCACTCATCGGTATAACTATTATATTAATATTCTACCTTTCATTTTACTATTATGCTATCACTTTATTTAAAATGGTATGTGGAGTATGTGGGTTAATGTAACAGAAGTTTCTATCAAATTGTAAGAAATTGAACTTCTTTCAGTTTCTCAAACATGCTATACTTTCTTTTACTTCTTGGACTTCACATAAGTTCTTCCTGGAACTTTTTTTTTTTTAACTCAGTCTTCCTATTCCTACTTGTAGACACAACTAAATCCTGATCATATTTTAGGTTTCTGCTCAGATATCCTTTCTCAGTATATTTTCCTGAATTCTCAGGCCAGATCTCTGCTATATGTTCTAAGTAAGTCTTCTAATTTATTAGTATATACATTTTTATTTTATTTCTTGTTTATATCTCTCTTTATTGGCTATAAACTTCTTAAGGGCAGGAAACCCTTCTTCTATCTTCATTTCTGGACACCAGAATCTAGTCCTAGAATTCATGTGATACATATTTGTTGCATTAGTGGTAAGTGATACTGAGTTATATTACAAAAATGTTTAAGTTTGGTTAAAAATCTCATAGGATAGTGTAATAAAGTCATTGAAATGAGAACCAAATGACCACTATTTGTTCCATTCCCTCCTGAGTAACCTAAATGATGATGCATAATGATGCTGAACATCCAGCAGACCTGTCTCTCCAGGGATGGCGACAGGGAACATGGCATGTCTCGTTCTTGGGACAGGTATGGGCAGATTCAGTCCTTCTCACTATGGAGGATTATTCTGCACTGTATCTAGATTAGATCTTAATAAGATCTAAAGTCTTAACGCACAACTATAGACATCATACTTTCTTTCTCTGGATTCCCAGCAAGTATCAATAAGAATATAATAAGAATATTTGTTTCCATTTGCGTGATATCCTTTTCACTTTGAAAATAAGAAAATTGTGCTCCAGAAAAGCCAGATCTCTTGCCCGAGGGCTAGCAATAAGTTACTGGCAAAGTTGAACCTTTCTAAACACCAAAATCAAACCTTTCTAAACAGCATATTTTAAGACATTTTGTTGAAGCCCAGTAATACCTTGTTGCCTCTGCCTAAAAACCTTAAGCAGGTGGGAATTTTAACAAGTTCCGCATTGAGCATTGATATAGAGGTGATTCAACAAGTCACTAAAGACTTGAGGGATTCTAGCACAATACAATTGGAAAATTGTAAAACCTTAGCTCTGTGAAAGAACTGTTCTCATTTAGAGCTCCTGAGTGTTAATAGTCACTGTATTTGTATTAAACTGCATGTTTCCCTGTCCTATGTTTAGTTTCTGCATGTCAAGTAAAAGATCAATGTTTTGGACAGAGAAGGTGACAGGGTTGGCCAAGAAGATTCTGCTTTCCTCAGTTCCGCTAAGGGAGCCCAATCTCATTCAGAAACAGATCAAGCTAAACGTGAAGCAGGAGGCATTTATTGCGCTCCTCTTCCCAACTGGCAGGGCCTCACATGAGGTAATTTCAGGGCTGCGCGGCAGGGCTGTATGGGTTGTGTTTGCATAAGGGACCCAGCTGAGAGGATAAGAGTGACTGACAAGCATCCTGGGCTGCGCTCATCAAGGTATGCCCCAGCATCACTGATACACCAGAGGAAAGAGCACCTTTGCACAAATGCAGCCTATGGGTATGAAGTGACCCACACTCACTCATTTTCTCGGGCTGGGACATTCTCTTCTTTCTCCCTACTGAGCTACTATGATTGGACCTGAAAGTTCCTAAATAAAGCTGTCTCCTAAAAAGCATTAATCGGTCGCTTTAATGCTATTGCTCATCTCCCCATTTTCTTTGTAGTTCTATGCACATTTTGTTTACCAGTAGAAAAATAGTAAGTTTGATTTACTTGTCTTTGGTTAGAAAATAACTTATCCATTGCTTCTACTTTATTTTGGAGATATAAAGAAGTAGGTAAACTGTTTTCAAATCATAAAGAAAATACTACAAAATAAAATAGATTTCTCAAATATGTTTTGCATTTATTTGACCCATTTTAAAAAACCACCTGGAAAGTGAATATATTTATACAATATATAAACAGATTTCAGTATATTAAAAAAAAGAATAAAACTTCCTAAAGAGATTTTATACTTTCCATATTTAAATCTTATTAGCATTTTAATTAATGACATTATTTATAAGCAAACACTCTTAAATGCTGCATTTTCCAGTTGCATTCTTTTCCCTAAGAGTGGAATAATGGGAAGAACACTGTAATTCTATGGTTATGTTTCCATAAAATTCCATGGCTGAACAAACCAAACAATTTCCAAATAGTGGATAGACTTTTCTAAAATATTGTCTTTCCCATGAACTAAAAAAAAAATTATTTGTCATTCTCTGCCTCTTGTTGATTAGTATGATCTGACAGATGGATAAAAAGTTGTCCATTAATGTGAACAGCGAGCTTAGAAAGAGCGAAGGGTGCTGGGATTCTCTTTTCTTTTCTTTCTTTTTTTTTTTGTTTTGTTTTGTTTTTGAGACAGGGTCTCACTCTGTCACTCAGGCTGGAGTGCAGTGGCATGATCTCGGCTCACTGCAACCTCTGCCTCCCGGGGTTCAAGCAATTCTCATGCTTCAGCCTCCTATGTCGCTAGATGTGTGCCACCATGATTAGCCATGGGATTCTCTTTTCCATTTCATGCTCCTGAGTGACTCTCCTTATGTGGTAGGTCAGGGCCAGTCTGCATCCAGCTTATCTCCCAATTTCACACCTGTGTGCCAAATGTAGACTCCAAGGAATAGGGGGCTGGGAGTTTTTGTATTTTTTTTTAGTAGAGATGGGGTTTCACTGTGTTAGCCAGGATGGTCTCGATCGCCTGAGCTTGTGAAGTTTTCATCTTTTTTTTTTTTTTTTTAAATACACTGAAATCTGTTTATATATCGTATACATATACTTTCCAAGTGGTTTTGGTCCCTATTTCAATTTCCCTCAAAGTCTCTCTAAATAATCACTTTGTCATAAATTATGGTGTGCTTGCTCTACAAACACAGTTTAAAGGAATATCTCCTACCTCTGTCTCTACCTTCTCCAAGACAATTCCGACAAGATGTGCTTCTTAAATCCTTTTTACATGGGACTTCTGGACTCTTCACTGAAGGGCTCAGCTGTGGCCAGCAGATGCCTGACTATGTATTTGCATCCATTACAAATACGTTGTTAGACCAGGATAGCTCTCCTAAGGGAGTACCTTTCAAAAGAAGGAAAGCTGGGCTTTTAAAACAATGGATAATCTCATAAGGGGTGCTGTTAGTGGTGGTGGGATGTCCCAGCATTTTTCATGGATAGTTAAGTAGAGCTGCTGTGGAAAAATCCAGGAGTCTAGATGGCTTTTGGAATATACAAAATAATCAGATTCAAAGCTAGGGACACAAAGTGCCCTGTTTCCTCATTTATCTTTGACTTCTGATTTAAAATAACAGAGCCACAAGATTTTGGATAAAACTTGGCTCTAATACTACTAATGTCTAGTTTCTATGTTAATACTAAGAAAGAGGCAGGGAAAAGAACTCACATGGGCACTTAACATCCTTCCAGACACATACAGGATATTTTATAGGCCTGATTCCATTCAGTCTTCCAACAGCCCTCTGGAATAGGCATTTGCTATATTTCTCAGATGAAAAAACTATTGCCCAGGGGTAAAATGCCATTCCCAATTTCACATATGTAGTAGCTAACAGTATTGAGATTTGTGTTCAAATCCTAAAGACTTTTTTTTTTTTTAATTATATGAATCCACTGAGCTGAAAACAACTTTGAGGATTTTAAATGCCATACAGTGACAATTTCTACAAACTGTAGACAAATGTCATTTAGAGTCATTCAAGGGCATTCCTGCTAACTTTAACCCATTCCCAAAATAGAAAATACTATACTGAGTTCCTATATAATAAAGGATACTGAGTTGATCACCTGAATTTATCTGTGGATCCAAAGGGTTCATCTGATTCCCAGCATTCCACTAAGCACAGGAAAGCCAGAATACAAAATAGCATCTTTCACACCAGAACAAAATAGAGATTAAAACTTTTGATGTGGAAGTCAATTTAAGCATATTTGCTTGAAAGTTAATAAAGTGTTAGAATTTTCAGTATCTATTCACTGGGTATAGAGGCACAATGCAAAACAATTACAGATGAGCAGTCTGCCAAAATCATTATCTATTGACCAAAAATCATCATTATATCAGCATCATAACTCAGATCAATTAGATGTACCAGGGAAATGAAAGCAAATGAAATGGAGTGAAAATAGGATTGCTGAATTTGGCAAAATAAAAGAAGAAATGTCCATCAACTTTGAATTTCAAATAAACTCCATTTTTTTGAAGTGTAAATATATCCCATGTAATATTTAGTAAATGCTTATACTAAAACATATTCACCATTTATAAGAAATTTAAATTTAACTAAGTTTAACTGTATTTTTATCTGGTAGTCTTAAAGCAAATGCTATATACAGTTTTACAGGGAACCTAGTCATTCTAATCAATAAAACAATAGCTAACATTTTCATATCAATTATCCTTTAAGGACTCTATAAATGCTAATTTATTTACACAACCCTATAAAATAGGTACTATTATTCCCGTTTAGAAAATAAGAATATTGAGACAGTAACAGACGGATTTGCCCATTGTCATGCAACTAGTAGCAGAGGAGGGATTTGAACCCAGAAGTTGCTGTTACAGAGTTTAACACTCTAACCATGTATCAGTGAATTCAAAATCCTACAAACCACACATAGATTGATAACTCTTGAAAATACTATTCAACACAATATTAACATGCATCATGTACTTATTTTACCCAAGGCCTCTTTAACAGACAGCAACCATAAACTTAACATTCCATCTTCACTGACCGTATTTTCTCTCTTCAAATGGTACTTCAGAAATTGGTAATACCTCATGGTCATTGTTTTTTGTTTTTTGTTGTTTTTTGTTTTTTTGAGATGGAGTCTTGCTCTGTCGCCCAGACTGGAGTGCAGTAGCTCGATCTTGGCTCACTGCAAGCTCCGCCTCCCGGGTTCACACCATTCTCCTGCCTCAGCCTCCCTAGTAGCTGGGACTACAGGCACCCACCACCACGCCTGGCTAATTTTTTGTATTTTTTTTTTTTTTAGTAGAGATGGGGTTTCACCATGTTAGTCAGGATGGTCTCGATCTCCTGACCTCGTGATCAGCCCGCTTCGGCCTCCCAAAGTGCTGGGATTACAGGCGTGAGCCACTGCGCCCAGCCCTGCCTCATGGTCATTGTTAAGAATATCTGTTATTGTGTTACATATATCAAAGGGCAAAACAAAAAAAAAATGATCTAAATTTCATAGTTTAATTTTATATATATATATTTTAGCCAGAGAACACTTAAATTACAGATACTAAAACAGATCTTCTTTCTCATAAATTTTAGATTTGATTCTATATATGGATGTCTAATATACTTTATTTCCTACAGAGTTAAGAGAAATTAAGGATTTGTTGTTGGATTTATTCATTTAATAAAAGATCAACATAAGCTTGGATTTTTATCATTTGCATACTGGTACCATAGAATTTCTTTAACTTGGAGTGTCCTGATACTTTAATCTTAAATTGCAATAAGATTCATGCTCAAGTAATCTTCAAAAGTCAATATATTTAAGTAAGTCCCATTAGAATGGGACTTCAGGCCAGGCACAGTGGCTCACGCCTGTAATCCCAACACTTTGGGAGGTCAAGGTGGATGGATTGCTTGAGCTCAGGAGTTTGAGACCAGCCTGGGCAGCATGGCAAAACCCTGTCTATACAAAAATACAAAACTTAGCCAGCCTTAGTGGTGTGTGCCTGTAGTTCCAGCTACTTGGGAGTCTGAGGTGGGAGGATCTGAGTCCGGGAAGTAGGGTTTGCAGTGAGGTAGGATTGTGCCACTACACTCCAGTCTGGGAGACAGAGCAAAATGATGTCTCAAAAGAAAAAAAAACAAAAAACAAAACAAACCAAGAGGCTACCTTTAAACGAACATGTTTCAAATAATAAATAACCAATTCCTTTTTTCTTGAACATCATCTTGCACAAGAACCCAAATATATTTGTCCATAAATACACATTTCTATACCCAACACAGACCTAATAACATCAGAATCTCTGGGGATAAAATTTAAGAATCTGCGTTTTCAGCCAGCCCATGCCACAAACTGATTCTGATGCAAGAGGTCTCCAAACCACGCTTTGAGAAAATGACTTTGACACCAACATGTAAGCACATATAGGAAGCTGGTGGTGTGCTTTTTCCCAGAAATCTTTAAAGCTGCTTTATTTTTAGAATTTTCTGTATTTCTCATTACAGAGCTTTGAGACAGCTTGTAGAAAATGTGTGTGTGTGTTAAGAATGGGGTGAAAAGTGACTCAGAGTTTAACTCAAACAATAGTTGTTCCATTACCCTTGTTGTTATTTTATTCAATTACCTTAAACCCTCTTAACCACATTTGGCTTTGCTAATTATGTTGCATATAGAATAGCAATAGTAATCATATACACCCAATGCCATAATGATAATACAACCTTGAATGCAATTGCTATCAAATTTTGTTCCATACTTTATTTTAAAACTATAGGACAAGGTATCATAAAAATAGAAATTAATAATGTAATTAATAATCACTATAAATATCACTTTGCTTTTATTTTCTTATGGTGGATAACCTTGTACAAAAACCTTCTTATCAGTTTTCAATAGCATTAAAAAATAGTGCAAATGGAATTCTTTTTTTTTTTTTTTTTTTTTGAGACAGAGTCTCGTTTTGTCACCTAGGCTTGAGTGCAGTGACTTGATCTCAGCTCACTGCAATGTTCGCCCTCTGGGTTCAAGCGATTCTCCTGCCTCAGCCCCCTGAGTAGTTGGGATTACAAGTGCCCACCACCATGCCTGGCTAATTTTTGTATTTTTAGTAGACATGGGGTTTCACCACATTGGCCAGGCTGGTCTTGATCTCCTGACTTCAGGTGATCTGCCTGCCTTGGCCTCCCAAAATGTTCAGATTACAGGCATGAGCCACTGCTCCTGGCCTGATACTATTTTTTTTATTGAACCTATTCTACTGAGTAAAAGTAAACAGGCACACCCCTGCCTCCTTTACACTTTTCGATTTAAAGGACACCAAGCATGAGAGGAGAAAAATATTGGATACAGAAATCTTATTATTCAAAGAGCCTATAGTATGACTTGTTAAATCAGGAAAACCTGTAAGGCAAAAACCAACGTTTTCATAGCAGAGTTCCTGTTACTCAACAAGTGGGAAAGGCTACAAAATGTCTATTACTTATGTCTGGTGTCCCATTTTAAAATGGTGAATATCCTAATATGTATTCTACATTAAAGTTCAATGCTTTGTCAGAACCTTTCATTGGAACCAGGAGACAGAAATTTACTTATGAACATAGAGAAATGAACATAGAGAAGGCAAAACCAAAGCATGTGAATATTTACATAAGGACAAACTACAGTTTTTATAAAGACAAGTGGTAGCGATGATCCTCTGTCATTTTAAGCAAGAGAAAACAGTTTTAAAGAAAGTTAAATGCAGTTTAAGAAACGGGACAGAAAATTTTTACAACTTGAGTGACAAATAAGTATTTGTGTACTGTTGTAAACTTCTCTTAGGAACTGTTTCTCAGCAAGTAAAAGTGTTCATTTGCTACTTTCCTTGCTTAGAGTGGTCCATGCATATGACTCATTTTATTCACGACAGGGGTTTACTATTCCTTAGATATATCTGGCCTAACTTTAGCTTATGTGCACCATTCTGAAGATGAAATGATAACAATGCTTTGAATTCATTTAGGTAATTTCAAATGCTTGGTCTACACAGATATGAACCAAGAATTGATGAAACTGTTTGTTATATGAAGTAGGAACAGGCATGCAGTGAACTGGAAAACCAAGTTTGTGGATACACATATTTTGCATATATTGTGCTGTACTGAAAAAATCATGTTGATGCAAAAAAAGGCTGTTTAGGTTAAACCACAGTCTATGTGATATCAGCCACAGGCAGCCATGAAAAAATGGAACTCAACAGAAAAGGGAGAAACTGGATTTTTGAGTCAAGTTCATTTGCAGGATTAAGTCATGTAATGTCTGCACATTGTATTTTTCATGTTTTGAGACAGGGTAATTTATACAAATAATATGTACACATTATACGTGTATATACGTATGTACACATATTATTAGAAAGATACAGTAAAAAAAAAAATAGAAACACCCTTTGAAAACAACAAAGTGCTGTAAAAATACAATTTAATTATTACATGATATTCCAAAGTGGTTCTTATGGGATATTAGGGTAGTTATTTTATTTTGTTTTATTTATTTTATTTTATTTTTTACTTTAAGTTCTGGTATACATGTGCAGAATTTGCAGGTTTGTAACATAGGTATACATGTGCCACGGTGATTTGCTGCACGTATCAACCCATCATCTAGGTTTTAAGCCCCACATGTGTTAGGTATTTATCCTAATGCTATCCCTCTCCTTGACCCCACCCCTCCTCGACAAGGCCCCTGTGTGTGAGGTCCCCCTCCCTGTGTCCATGTGTTCTCACTGTTTAACTCCCACTTATGAGTGAGCACATGCAGTGTTTGGTTTTCTGTTCCTGTGTTAGTCTGCTGATAATGATAGTTTCCAGCTTCATCTATGTTAAAAGCATTCCATGAAAAGTAAGTTAGAAAATCATCAACTAAAAAAAGAGTAAACAACTCTCTTTCCTACAGGAATCTTAAGAGTCTTTATTATGTTAATATGCATGTGAAAAATTACGAACATAACAGAGGATATAGAATTTACAAAAGTATTTCAGCCCAGAACCATTTTTTAGTGGGGGAGGATTTACTGCTTACCTTTTGGAAGTAGTGATTTTCAGGATACGTTTTGGAAAATGCTGATACAATTTATCATTCGGAGAGAAAGAGAATGTAATTTGTTTTAAAGGACTGCATTTTTAGGATGAAAGAGTGCCATATATATTTTCCTAATTTGATCAGTTTAAAATCAAACAAGAAAAAGAAGGCCATTTTGAAAAGTGGGTCTGCCATCAGAAGAACCCAAATCTGGTAGTGGAACTATCTGAAGAAAGGGTCATCTGGGTAATGGAAATTTTGTGTTGGGATAGCAGTTTTGGATTCACAACAAGGACTAGGAACCAAGAGCTCTGATGGTGGTGGAAAGCCTAAGGTGGAAGTTAGCTATGGCAGCAAGCTAGACCCACGTGTACTGAGAAGCCAGAAGTCAAAGTGGCAGCAGGTGGCACCATAAGAGCCAGGGCAGTTCCTGAAACTTCAACAGAGATGAGGGTGGGCTGCTGAAAAACAACCAATTACCCTTCAGAGGGCAGGCTAGAGCTGCAGTGCAAAGCCAAAGAGTAGATGTATTAGCCTGTTTTCACACTGCTGATAAAGACATATCCAAAACTGGGTAATTTATAAAGAAAAAAAGGTTTAATGGATTCACAGTTCCACGTGGCTAAGGAGACCTCTCAATCACAGTGGAAGGCAAAAAGCACCTCTTAGATGGCCACAGGGAGAATGAGAGAAGGAGGGCCAAGAAAAAGAGGAAAACCCTTATAAAACCATCAGATCTCGTGAGACTTATTCACTACCATGAGAGAAGTATGGGGGAAACTGCCCCCATGATTCAATTATCTCCCTCTGGGTTCCTCCCACAATGCACAGGAATTATGGGAGCTACAATTCAAGATGAGATTTGGGTGAGGACACAGCCAAAAACCTTACCAGTAGATAAACCAATCAACAGGCACCCAGCAAAGCTCAGGTGGAGAAGAAGTCATGGGAGGAGAGCAGTAAGACACATATCAGAAACTGCCAGAAGTAGAGGGCAGGTCAAAGGGCAAAAGCAGCATAAAGATTCATTGACTGGGCCTGGGCAAGGAACCTAAGAAATTAGTTCAGAAGTTAAACGTTGGTTGGCTTTAACACTAAGGTCACAATCTCTTCTAGTGAAAAAAAATGTATATCTATTTTATAAAGTATAAACTAATTCCAGAAAGTTATTACCCAGAAGCTGTAAGCAGATAAACGTGTCCTTAGTCACATCTTAAATAATCTCAGAGAAGAATCTTACCAAAGATCTATACAGAAAAGGCTTTGTCTAGGTCCAGAAGACACACTATGCTAAAGAATTATAATAGCGGCATAAAACGAACAAAGACATTAGACATTTGAAAGTCACTTCACTGAGGCATGTTTTCCCCACACAAATGCTGATTGTACTAATTAAAAAGAATTGAATGCAAAATTTTCTATAAACAAATTTTATTTTGACATCAGCTAGCAAATCAATACTTCATAAATGAGAGATATTTACAATCATAAATGTAAACAAAAAGTGAACTACCTATTATTATAGCATCACTGGCTTTGAGGAAATATTACGAAAGTCTCTCGGATAAACCAAAGCAATTAAGCCAGGTGAGCTTAACTATGTGCAAGCTCGCTGGACAGAGCAGGGTTCTCTAAAACATAATGCATGAATAACAAATATATCGTTGGGTTGTGGGCAGAAAATATTACAATTTACATTCCTATTTCTTATTTGTTTTATTTTAAGCCAAAAATATAGGAAATTCATTTTCCAAATATTTCATACGTGTGTATGTGTATATTCAATGCTCAGTAACACTGGAAGGGATATACAATCGTTACAATGTGGCACCACAAATTTATTTGGTTTTTTGTTTTTTGGTTTTTTTTGAGATCGAGTCTCCCTCTGTTGCCCAGGCTGGAGTGCAGTGGCGCGATTTCGGCTCACTGCAAGCTCCGCCTCCCGGGTTCACGCCACTCTCCTGCCTCACCCTCCGGAGTAGCTGGGACTACAGGCGCCTGCCACCACGCCTGGCTAATTTTTTGTATTTTTAGTAGAGACAGGGTTTCACCGTGTTAGCCAGCATGGTCTTGATCTCCTGACCTCGTGATCCGTCCGCCTTGGCCTCCCAAAGTGCTGGGATTACAGGCGAGCTGAATCCACAGAATCTGCAGAGCCTGGCAGGACCCACCAGGAGCTCTTATTCAAGACAAGGTAAGTGACTAGAGCTGTGCTTGTCAGGACTGGGCATTGGAGGGGCTTCCTAATCCATCAGATATCCCCTGAAAAAAATGAGTCACTTCCATCACTATAATAGTCTAGAAAATACTATGGTAAAAATCATCTCACAGGCTTCCTGACAAGTGCTGAATCCCCTTCAGACAACTGACTGGCTGTGCAATCTTTAACAAGCTTCTCTGATTCTTCATTATAAAACAAACATAACTTAGCTCACGGAGAGGGCTGCTTTAAAGACAAAATGAGATTACTGATTACAATTGATTGTAATTTTATTTAAAAAGCCTTTACAAATGCTCATAATATTTGAAACAGTATTCCCAAGCTCTAAATTTTACTCACTGGCATATTTTCAGTTCACATTTTTAGAAGAGAATGGTTACCATTCTTACGGCTATGTTTTGTTACTAAAAAGATAACTTAATATGTCACAAATGAAAATTCATTTGCACACACAGGAATCAGAAATCATCTAATTTGCATTATCATAAAACAGGAGTGGGCCTGTTGTGCTCATGGAATTCTTTTAATTTCTATCATTGTTTTTCAATGGTTTCAATACCACTTCTAAGCAGAAGCATCCAACATCCTACATTTCTGTTTCATGCTTTTGGAATTTTGAATTCATGACAGTTAGGGCATCAGTAATCATACATGCAGGCAGACATAATACTGAGTATGTCTTTCAGTTTCTTGCATATGGCATTGTGTTTTGTTATAACAGGTGCCTCAGATATACTTATTTTAATTCAAAAAGTATACAGTCATTTCAAATAACCTCCAAACTATAAAGCTTCTATGCATTTTTTAATGCACCACTGGAGCTTGTCTTTCTGAGATTGTAGCCCGTATCTGGGGCTAATCTATTTCCTTCTTGTTGGCACCAGAAACTATTACTTTGGGCCTTTTTCAAGATTTTCCATCTGTAAGTGCTTGTGTGTTAGTATTTAATAATTGCTTACTATATCTTACTTCCTTGTCTTATGGAAGTTTTTGTTGTCTAAGCTGTTTTTAGAGAGATGTAAGACTCTAAACGAAATAAATGACTCAAAATTTGAATGGATGGAAAGGTAGGGGCAATATTTTGAGTATTAAGTAGATATGTTATTCATTGTACAAAAGTTAACTTTTTATAGGTTTATTTGAAGTTTAGATTGCAATATTTGTATCATTAATTGTTATATGACCTTTTATTAGCTTCATACTTATGCTACATCACAAAGAAATCAGCTGGTAGTCTTGATAATTTTCTGATTTCTTTGGATTTGTCCAGTCATCAGTTAGACACTAGAATTTTACTGGTGTGAGGGATTTTAAAAGGAGAACATAGGCTGGGACTGATCTTTTTGTGTAATGTCTCCATTTTACATAAAAAAGAAAGAACATTGAAGTCTCAGAGTACTGATATAATTGGTCAGCTCTCACATCTATATTTTGTGCCTTAAATTCTGCACTCCTTATACTACATTGATATTGCCTGCACTTTGCTTTGTACTCTAAGTATTTTCTGTACAAATGCCCTTTCAATTTTGTTTGTTTATTAAAAGTTCTTTTTTTCTAATGGGATAATGGGGATTCCCTTTGACATCATACAATTATAAAAGTCAAAAAGATTTCTTATTCATGGTATGTGGTTTAAAAAATGAAACAATACATAAGGATGACTTATAGTCCTAGCAAAGTCTGAGCATCCTTTGATTCACTTAGCACACCCCAACATATATCAATACTATAGAAGAATGGAAGCTATCTCACAATCATACACAAGTTTCATTACTTGACCTCTTTTAGATATTCTTTTTAGGTGAACCCTTCATAAATGAGAAATATTGGAAATCAGAATAATCCTTCATATAGACAAATGTTTCCAGTGGCCTGGTGGTCACTTAATTTTGAAAAGCTTTCCTTTAGTTCTCCTGTAAATAAATTGTTCAGAAGGCAAAAGAAGTTAATGGCTTTAATGAAGTTATAATTTTATGTCTAGAATACTCCCTTTTAAAAATCTGACATGATCTAAATTAAATAAGGCTTATTTAATTTGAAAGCTTAAATTCAATTGATTTCTTACACATTTCCACAAAATGAGTATTGAAATGAAAATCTGTAGAGTCAGATGTGATTTTGACAAAGGTCAACACTAAAATGTTCAGTCTAACAACTCTATTAATTCTACTAATTTGGTTGAAATACTATGCAGATTACCTTAAATTAGCAAATGTCTTATGAAATAGACCAAAAGGTCATTTCTTGGGTGGGATTGTGACATTTTCCTTCCTGTTAGTCCTTTATATTATGTTGCCCTTTATGAAATCTGAAAAACGTTTTAGTAGATTTAATTATGAATAGTAAATTATCAATTTTCTATAGTCACCACCAATATGGCAATGAATACATATGAAATGTATTCGTTACAACAAAATTTGTAGTATTTTACTTTAAAATAAGTTTTTAGTTAATCCAAGTTAATTCTCTGAGGGCAGTTTTCTTAGTTCCGTGAACAAAACCAAAAAGAATCAGTATATTTCTTCACAATTAATAGCATGATCATTAGCAATGTCCCTGCTCCTTATAGAATGTCTTTAAGCATCTTAACAATGTTTAATTTCAGTTTGTCTAATATGAGCATAAATATAAAAGGAAATTAATATTTTTGTTGAAAGCCAGTGATAATAAACATAAAAATACATAACCGCTTTAGTAAAATACAGTTTCAGTAGAGAAGATTGGCAAATGATAAATTACTGACTTTAAATTATTACTACTGGGTAAAGAAGCTGAACAATCTGATGTTACCTAGATAAAGACATTTCAAAGTTTTTATATGCCAATGCTAATATATGTAATTTATCAACACAACCTACAGTTGTGCAATGATCTAACAACATATTATTTTACATTTCATTCTTTCATTGGAAATTCCATTTTGGAGGAAGTGAAGAATACATATGCAAATCTTCATTTTTGATTAAAATTGGTGGTGTCAAATTCCGTTCTCCTGAGGCACACAATCCACCAGAAAGGAAAAGAAGGGATCTATGCAATACTGGGTACCTACTGCATGCTTCCACTGTTCTGTTACTTGTTTTATTTAATCCACCTTAAGAGCCATCACAATTTCTGATTTCTTTGTTTGGAAACTAACTACAGAAGCTAACACTCTTAACCTAAAAACATCTCTGTGAGTTAAATGTTACTTTATTTTTATAAGAAAGATTAATATCTAGCCTAACCATGAGTTAGGAATGTCCAACTAGGAGTATGGAATAATTGGCTCAGAATCTTTCAATTTCAATGTTGGTAAGATTTTCTTGAAAGTTAAAAACTAAAATTTGACCTTTGGGAGGCTTTCAGAAAACACATTGGTAGGCTTTATTGCTCAAAGTATTAGTTGAATTTTAAAGTTTTACAAAACATCATACACAGAGGTCTGAAAATGCCTTTGTTTAGGGCTTCCTGAGGCCCTCACACATTTTTGCCATGTTCAGATAGAAATAGCATAATAATTTTATGAATAGTAGTAACTCAAGAAAGCTAACCAATTAGGTAGGATCACCTCTTAAAAAAAAATCACACAAGAACATTTGCTTGAGAAGTTCCAGACATTTTGATCTTATAGAAGTGACTAGATGAAACATTAGAGTAATAAAAATAATAGAATGTTAAAATGAGATTTGAATACATGCAAATTCCCAAAAGGACACATAAGAATTCCTTCAACTATATCACAATTAGGCATAAGGGCATTTTGGGGGGCTGAATTTACAATTGTATTGCCAGATATCTGATTAGGTTTTAGAAAAATCTATTAAATGGAAATAAAACTCTATTAGAGGGTCACATTTTAGTTGGTATGTAAAAGACATTTCCTAAAAAAATAGCAAGGATTGATAATGAAGGAAGGGAATTTAAATGGTAGACATGGCTTTTCTTCAGAGGAGCTACTGCTCAGAACTGATGCATTTTAGTTAAAAATACACATAATTCAGAGGCTGATTTTATAAATAAATTCAGGATAAAATTGACCTCTATGTTACCTCTATATAAACAACTTAAAAGAAAATCACCCTATACATTGTTATCTATGAAAATGTTAATCTTATTTTCAACAAAACACTAACAAGCATAACAATATACAGTTGAACAGATTATATTCTCTTGAGGGGAAAACAATAAAAAATAGTCACAATTCTGTGCCTTTTTCTTGGATGATGTCAGAAAATAAATAAGTAAAAGGAAAGATGTAAATTTACTTTGCCTTGGAGAGTCTGAATATGTTTTGATACAACAAAAATTAGACATATATTAGAATAACTAGTCCTTGAATTAACAGAAAGTCTATTATCAACAGAATGAATCAATTTTAGCATGTAAGTGACTTTAAGAAGATAGTTGAAAAATCATCTTGAACAAAGTGTTAGATGGAGGCTCACACTGAAGATTACACCCTGATTCATGTAAAAATATTTGTTTAATTTTTATCTTTCCAAAGAAATGTGCCATTTGCAATCCCTTTGTGTTGATGTTTCTAGAGTATACCAACCTCCTGAGCTACTTATGGGGTGTAAAATAGTTTGCCTTATTCCACACGGCATTATGACTCACAAATAACATTAGCAATATGCAGCCAACCTGATACATGACTGGAATATTTACAGTCTTTAGAATATATAGCAATGAAAAATTTTTAATTGATCATTGTCAAGTCTAACAAAAGGAAAGGAGATTTTATTCCAAGTAAGAACCTGAAAACTTCATGATGGTTATATATTATAAAATTTAGTTTCCTTATTTAAAAAAAAAAAGGCCAGTTCTTCAACAAGAAATTTTAAATTTATCTTTTGAATACTGTTAAATTGAGAATATGTACCGGTTGGCCTCTTAAATTGGGGATCAAACTTACATGCTATGTTGGCTCAAACCAATAACTTGAATTATTTTTTGAATGAATCATTCATTTATTCATTCAACACATTTTTATGGAATGTCCACCATGTGGGTCAGTTAGATGCTGAACCACAAGTTAAGAAAGTCAGGACAGGCATAGTCTCAGCCTCTTGAAACAAACAGCTTAGCATAAAAACACAATTTCCAATACAGTGAAAAAATGGTATAGTGACAAAATTACAGAGGATGCAGTAGTATACATGAGAAAGATTTAAGTCAGACGTGGGCAGAATGGATTTGGCAGCAAAACCTTCCCAGAGAAAGGTACATCCGAACTGAAGCTGAAGGATTTAAATACAGCAGAAGGCAGATAATGCTGTGGGTAGAGGCTCTTTCCATTCATTTCTTATAACAAGAGGACATTTATAAAGGAATGGGAAGAAGAACATAGTACTTGGTTTGAGTACAAGCAAATTTAGAAGAGTAGGGTAAGAAACAAACTGGGGCCAAATCATGCAAAAACTCTTAGGCTATATTAAGGAACTCGCACCTTATTCTGAAACAGAGGGAATAATTAAGGGTTTTAAACAAGAGAATAAGAGAATAATATTTACCTTTTAGGAAAATACACACACACACACACACACACACACACACACACACACACGAGTTACAACTTAAGAAATGAATTTTTAGAGAGTAAAACCAGAAACGGAAAAGCTGGTTAAGAGGCTTCTGTGAACCCCGGGTGAAAGAGGGTGGTAGCGCTGATGACAGAAGTAGCAATGGCGATGGTGATATGAAGGGAAACAATTTTAAGATATTTGAGTCATTTTTCCAAGTTGAAATTACCAATACTTGCTAAATCAGTTAATGTGAGCGTGTGGAGCTGGTGAAAGAGATGTTAGCAGGAAGATAATGGGGAGAAGAAGGGTGACTAGGAAAGGACACTGGGAAACATCTGCTATGAGAATGGAAGAAAATAGAAAATAGTGTAAGCTAAGCCAGATAAAAGGAATATTTTAAGCAAGGGGTAATATCTTAATGTCTTAAGAGCTTGAGTAGTGTGTTGCTCACTTATGTGTCATCACTACTTATCATGTGATATGATGCTTTCTAGATTCATCACAAACATTTGTTAAATGAATAATTTAATTTTGTAAGCACTGCTACTTATAAGGCTGGGTTCTGGGATGATATATTGGAAAACATACTCCTTACCCTCCAAAAGTTAATAGAATGGTAATACGAGAAAGACTTACATAATTACCCATAATGTGTGCTAGCTAATGACAGCTGAATAAAGCTCTAGATCAATAAAGAATGTTAACAGAAAGTAAGGAAAAAAGTGAGTATTTCTACTTGTGAGTATAAGAAAAAGTAAGGCCAACTGAAGAAAAAAACTGAAAAAAGAAGCCTGATGTGGTGTTTCATGCCTGTAATCCCAACACTTTGGGAAGCTGAGGCAGGAGGACTGGCGGAGGCTAGGAATTCAAGATCAGCTTGAGCAACACAGTGAGACACCTGTCTGCACAAAAGAAAAAAAAAATAGCTAGGTATAATGATGTGCACCTGTAGTCCTAGCTATTTGGTAGGCTGAGGCAGGAGGATCACTGGAGCCCAGGAACTTAAGGCAGCAGTGAGCTATGATTTCACCACTGCTCTCTAGCCTGGGCAACAGAGTGAGCCCCGTCTCAAAAAAGGAGAGGAGACGAGAGGAGAGGAGAGGAGAGGAGGGGAGGGGAGAGGGGAGGAGAGGGG
>NW_016811046.1:622417-643252 GCF_001698545.2 Rhinopithecus bieti
GGGAGGGGAGGAACTATTGCAAATTTCAGGTAACCTGATAAGAACCATTACAGATTTAGCAAATCTTGTTTGATAGGGGTGGAATTCGCTATTTTAAATTGTTTTCATGATTTCTGGGAATGCAATGAACTACTACAGTTTTAAACTCATGAATACAGCATAAAATCAACAAGAACAGAACTCCTATCTTTCACTATAAAGTGATCTCATTACGCAATTGAGTTGTCTTACTTTTTGCCACAGAAGCCACTAACAAACCTGTGCATATTTAAACGTGCTCCACAAATAAGTGAGTTTCATGAAGATTGTTTTAAAATGCACTGACTATAACCTTACTTCATTTGCAAATGATAAATAAACTCTGCAGTATCTATGGTTTCCTTCTATAAGCAAGACCTGTTTTGAGAATGTAATCAAATATCTTCATTGCTTAGCAACCACAGGTAAGGAGCTAATATGTCATGAGTCATGATTCTATGTGAACAGTTTGCAGGTCAGTAGCATGATTTCAATGCCCTGTGGATTCCTGCTGTCATGCTTTCAAAGCCAATATTAATACAAAGTATTAGAATGGATGAGAGTTAAGATGCAAATGCTCTCCTAATCAATCAATTGACATACACATAGTGTGATCTGGTACAGTCTTCTGCATCAAGCTGACACTAGCATCTATAAACCAACGCCAGTGTAAAAATAGCCCACAGACATGGCTTCATAAGGAATTTGTGTTTTATCAATTTAGTTAAGCCAAAGATGAAGGCACATTTAAATTAGCATGAAGGTAACGACTCTGACACTCACCTAATCAACAGGAAATCTTCTAAGAAAGAGGAATAGGGGGTAGTTAAACAGTTTTGGAAAATTTTACCTGTAACCATTGTGACTGGTCATTGTGGCCAGAGGTCCAGGCATTCACTTTGCCTTGCTTGTCCAGTCGAGCTTTCCTTGGTTCCCAAGTGAACATGTCCATGTTGAGCGTTCTGAAGACGCTGGAGGCAGTGATCTGATAGTCTTGTATATGTCCTGATTTCATACCTAGAGGCTCAGAACAACCTGAAAGAAAATGAGAAGGGCTCCATGAGAAAAATAATTTATCACCCTGGAACTTTTTTGCATTCATTTTAGATAGGCAAGAGAAGATTAAACATAATACTATTCATTCCTTCAAAGAGAAAGCATCTAAATCCAAAAAAAAGCTATAATCAGAAATAAATCTGAAACAAAATCGAAAAACAAGATAGTAAATTCAAGCTATTTTGCCTGAATATATTTTGAAAAAATTGAAAACAGGACAATTTAAACTACTTTTCTGTGATAGATGATTTTGCAAAATGAAAACAATGCTGAAATGCTCTCTCCTGCCTCATTACTGGAGGCCTCCTGACTGCTACCTAGTTTTCAACAGTTTCATTTTGTCTTTAAAATGGGACATTTTCTCACAAAGTATATTTGTTTTCTTTTATTTGTTTTCATATTACTGCAAATGAAAATTCCCTCAGTACAAAGTCATTTTCACAAGCTGCTCCACTGTTGTATTCTAAACTGGACAGCATTTTGTTTTTCAAGAAATATGTTAATCTTTATCACTGATTCTTACAGCACCAACATCATTTCTTCTGTAAGACAGGAATCTAGTATTTACTGAGGGTATGCCATGTGCCAGGCATTGTGCAAGCGTAATTTAAACTAATAGATAACAGAAGATAATAAGACAATTCTAGCTAAAACCACCACTGAACAAACCTTTTAATACATTATTTTATTTCAATCATATTCAATAACCTATAAAGTTTAGGTATTTTTGTAAGATTCTCAAATCTACAGCATATATTTTGAGTTTAATATAGTAAAAATTTTGGCCTGCCTGTCCTTGAAAAATTATATGTATGTACATATATTTGTGTGTGTATACATATACACACAATTTCCTAATCTTGGATTGTAACTGTGACAAAATGCTCTTTACAATTTTTGTAATAGAGAGCATGATTCTATCATCATATGAGCCAGGGGCTGAGTCTTCTTTATGTGAAACTGTTAAATTTTGGTCAAGTAAGTTTGATCATCAAAGAAGCAAAGATGACAAGAGGACACTCCTCCAACCCAATACTTTCTCCTCACACTCTACTGTCTCCCATTTCCCAGCTGTGTGGACTTGCCCTGTTATTTAACAACTTTCTACCTAAATTTTCTCATCTTTAAGATGGTGATAATAATAGAAACTACCTCAAGGAAGTGCTTTAGAACTCTTCATTGATCAATAATTCTTAGCTATAACTAATTGCTTTCTGTCCTGGTCAATCTAAATTACTTCTTCCTTCTTGAGGCTCCCCATATTTCCCTTCACCTCCACCATCTAGGAAATGCGTATCCTATGAAAACATGGAAAATATGACAAGGAGGGCTATATGTCTTAACACAAGTGCATTTTGGTATAGGAGCTATGTATCTGAAGCCTCATGTTAAAGATAACTGTAATGCCTACCTGTATATTCTGGGTGAAAAAAAAAGTCGTAATTATCTAAGAGTCTAGAAAGTTCTAACAGGCTTAATGGCGAGCTATTTATCTTCAGGAAGTTAGTTTTATAGTAACATGCATTGTCTGCATTGAAAAATTCTGACTTGTTCTTTTATCCCCATCTTTGCCTCTACCTGCATACCACCCCCCAAGCCTTTGAAAACTTTGCTTAGTTTCCAGGAGATACAAAGAAAGAGGAAAGGTAGTTGTTTCTTTCCTTTTGTGATATAACATAGTATTGAAGTACTGGATAGAAAAAGAATGCCTTTACTTTGGCCATTTCTGCTTAGTCATAAAATTCACTTTATACCCATTCTGTTGTCTAGTATTTATCTCAGAATTGCCAAATTATTGGTTCATAGAATGAATGGATGAGTATTCCTCCTCTAATTAGGGTCATAATCTATTTTATTCCAAACATTTTAAGTCATACTTCTTTCAGAGAATTTAGGAGATGATCTTCAAAAGTCTCTGGGAAGAGATTACGTGCTGATCTTCTAGGCAGGGTGAAAGATTTTAGTAACAATTTACTGAATACAATAAGGCTTTACAGTGTTCCACTGGATTGTGGGGAGTAGTTTGGTACATTACATTAGTGTTTATTTCCAAGTGTTACAGCTAAGCTCTCGGCCAATGTGCCTCATGCCACATATTTTACTTCTTATCCATATTATTTCATGCATATCAATTAATTAACTTTCACCAGCGTGGTCAGCACTTGAACAAAATGAAGTATTAACAATGAAATTGGTATTTCTATAATGAAGTGCTCTAGTTTTTTAAAGCAACCATTGAGAGATATTACTCTCTGCATGCAAGTTCAAAATCAATTTGCTGTGCTGGGAGATGCAGCACTGCTTCTTTTTGAGAAAATAAAACCTGTAAAGTGTCAGGTGTAATGTCTTGTCAAACTTGGAAGTAAAATATATTCACATCTTAGGGGTGTAACCGTGCCATGTGTGAAAGACTGACCCTCATGAATCAAAAGACTGAAAAATTGTTGAAGGCGATGTTAAGCAACTAAAAACCATGTGGCTTGCAGCAGACCTCATCATATTGTGGCTTTCTCTTGATTGCTTTATGATAAATGGCTTAGGGATGACACTGGTCTGTGGTGATATAGTGACACGGAATACAAACACTGTACAGCAATAAGTCTGCTAAGATTTACTGAATCTTAATAACTGGAGTAAACAAACTGGATTGAATTACCAAAATAAGGAAAAGATCTCTGTTAGGAAAATTAATGGTACTAAAGCAAAAGTTGATTGCTTCAAAAAATACACCAATATAGATATGAAAATGTGATTCTTAAAATAGGTTTGCTTGCCTGTACAAATTACTTTAATTCTTAAAATGTAATGGGCTTATTAAAAATTGGCTATTTAACAGTAAATTTTATTTACTTGAAAATCATTCCTTTTTAGGCAACACAAATAAATTTAGGAAGAGAAATAGATATAAAGTATGCGCTTTAACCTATAGGCAACCTCTTGAAATGAATAAAAGCTCACAGTTGTCTCTTTGCAGGGACTTGTTCTCCTATTTTAATTAAGTGGTATTGTTTTAGATTTGGTAAAGGTTTTCCTCACTTCAAGGTTACACTAAAAGTGGAGCACATATGCACTTTTAGTTTTCTTCACAGTTATTTGAACAAAATAATTTCAGGCCACTGCGGCAAAGATAGTTTGTAAATTGTGATGCCAGAAATATAAGAACAACTACCAAAAATATAACAAGTGAAATGCCTAGATACAATTTTCTATTTCATTCAGAATCTAGCTATATTGAAATGGGGCCACTGTAAGACCCACACATTAGGTCTTCATCTTCACATCTAATATTGATGCTCCTGGGGGACAAGAATTACTTAACTCCGAGTCCTTTGATAGGTTATCCTTGAGTTGGATAACCACTATTTGTACAATAAGCAGGTTGCTAGCTAAGAATGATCCAAGAATGAATTTATATTAGCAATCTTGGTATTGAAGTATTGTCCCCTTGGGAGGAATGATAAATTTACATGTTTCATAAAACCTAAAAAAAAGGTTCTTATGGTAGACAGACAAAGATAAAGTTCTTATGGTAGACAGACAAAGATAAAGTTCTTATGGTAGATGGACAAAGATAAACTTACTCTTCTGTGTTATATAGCCTAACCTTAACTGCAATTTATGAGGTCGGGTAGATTCCAGTTCTTACTAAACTTCTGTCAGAAAACATAAATCAAAGTTATTATGCAAAACAATGAGACACATTTAAAAGTGACAAGTTTCCCATGAGAATTCCTTGTGCTTTCTTTGACCACTCAACAAAACACATTACTCTTTCTACATTAGTTCTACCCTGTGGCATGTTTTAGAACTTGTTTATTCTACACATAAACACACACTGGTTTTCCCTGGACCATGTTGTAGACAGTTTGCCCCAGAAATAATTTCTGTGGTTGTTGAATTTGCAGGTTAGTAACAGGCTACATACAAATATGCTTTTTGTTTTCTTTAAAGAGAATACAGAACTAGTTAATTTGAGACTTACCCGACAGTTCACAGCCAAGAAGTTCCATTCGCAAAGTGCAATGTCTTCGACAAACTTGGGGATAGAGTCTTACATACTGAGCTTTTATGGGGGGTGTGAAAGAGTTAGCATATGGAGTGTTGTTATCAATGTTTCCACGAAACACCTGTGTAAAAACAATACAGAGTTTAAAATCATTCATTGCAACAGCTTCTTTACCTATTTTTACATATTGACCCTATCTACACCTTATCAAAAATAATTGTTCAAAGATCAGATTACATAATTTGGGAGCATGGAGCATTTGAGAAGTGCCTTGCCATGAGCACTGAATATAAAACCCACCATAAAATCCTAATTAAAGCCATAAACCACTGTGGCTCATGATTTGATCTATATTCCACTGTGATGATCTTGTCAATTTTAAGGCCAGTCTTTCAGAACCAGGGGAGTGCTCTTCTCTTTTTTTGAGAAATGGACACCTTAAATCCTTCAATTTAATCTGGGACTGTCTGCCCATTTTGCTACTTAGTATTCGTACTTTTGGGGGTAGAATCCAGTCTTTGCTACTGCTTCCTGATCATCCAGTCTCTCTAATGCTATGATTAGATTTATGATGCTTTAAGGTTTGACTCATCAAGATTATATCTTCATCAACCAGCCCCAAGTAATTGGATAATAGAATTCCTTATTAAAATTTTCAGCCAAAAACTATGTTTGCCTCTAAAATTCAAGTACTATAATGTGTCATTGTAAATTCATTAAGGTTTATTTTTATTTTACCTTTTATGTAAACCTGATAATCCAAAAACCTTATTTAAATTCATTTAAGAAGGGTAATTTTTTTAATATTTTAATATAATTTTTATTAGAGTTCTGGTAATTAATGCTTTGATTTTAAATGGGATGATCTCCAGTTCTGATATTTTTAAAATTAAAATTTTTGATGAAGAACTAACGAAAGAATTGGGAATATCATAAGAAAAGAAAAGGAGGTATTGAATATTATATCCAATACCTCTATATTTTATTTTGCTAAGTAACAAATCTTTCTTCCAATATGAAGCATATAAAGATATATATCTCTTCTATCATTTAGTGCTTTTCTTGCTTTTAAGATAATAGTTTTCATTAATATAATAGTTATTTCATTAAGAAGTGTGGAAATTGGCTGGGTGCGGTGGCTCACTCCTGTAATCCCAGAACTTTGGGAGGCCAAGGCAGGAGGATCACGAGGTCAGGAGACGGAGACCATCCTGGCTAACACGGTGAAACCCCATCACTACTAAAACTACAAAAAGTTAGTCGGGCGTGGTGGCAGGTGCCTGTAGTCCCAGCTATTTGGGAGGCTGAGGCAGGAGAGTGGGGTGAACCCAGGAGGCGGAGCTTGCAGTGAGCCAAGATCGCGCCACTGCACTCCAGCCTGGGCGATAGAGTGAGACTCCGTCTCAAAACACAAAACAAAACAAAACAAACAAACAAAAAAGTGCGTTAATCACGAAAGCAATAAAAATGAAATAAAAATGTATCATTCAAATAAAGTTTAATTGTCATAGAAAAGACTATGTCCATCTGTGTCAAAGTATTTGTAGCACCACCAATTAAAATGTGTGAAAATCTTAAATGTCAGCCATTTTAAATTTATAAATTGGAGAAATTACTACTTCCTTCACCACACTAGACCAATTAAAAACAAGACGCATCAGTAATTTATTTTCATCAACATAAGTCTTCTCCTGAAGACCTTGTCATTTGATAGTCAATGATTATCAATGACATTTAACTTTTAAATTAGATAGGTTAAATTACTCTTACCATGTCTTCATTGGTGCCTTTCACTTTGTACATTGCCCAAGTCTTTCCATCATTACTGTAGGCAATTTTGTAGGATTTTATATACTCTGGGCTTCCAATCCTCTTGGCTCCTTGGGTAATCACACCAGTAACTCTCATTTTCCTTTGCAAATTTATCTGAAAAGACAAGCATAATCAACAATAATCTTATTGCTTTCAGGATAACAATATTGAAAATACGAATTTTAGAAATAGAACATTGTTAATGCAGATAAATAATAATATAAAAACTAATAATTTTCATGTAGTTTTTACAGATAAATGTTTACAATAGCCATATATTAAGTTTAGCTTCAAAATTCCTTTCTATAATCGAATACTATTTTTAAGCAAACAAATATTTGTGAACAGGCTTTGAAAAGGGCAATATGTCCCAAAAACGTAAGTATAGAAAACATCTGGTTTCTCACGACATGCAGATGTAACTTAATAAACTGAAAAATGGTAATATTCTCTTGTCAAAGTAATCTGTGTCATTAGTATAAAACTCTATTGTCAACACAACTGTTAATGTGTATAAACTGATTAAAGCAACAGTTTGCTTCAGGAGTAACATACATCAAATAAAATTGCTAATATTCTTCTCATATTTAATAGAGATATCTTTTTGACACTTAACATTTAATAACAATTAAATGCTACAATGTAGAAAAGTGCCTTATTCATATCTGGTAAACATTAAAATTTCATATATGGTAAACATTAAAATTAAAATGCCTTTATGATGTATATAAAATCTTTTAAATGTTGTTGATAAATTGCTATAAATCACCCTCTCTAAAAATATAAATCAGAAAAAATTAAATATGTCATACCAGAATATTAAGTTAATGACTCAGATATTATTTTCCAAAGAAAATCAGAAAATCTTCAGATTCATGTAAGTGATTAGAGTTTTCCACTGTAGGATGAGACTTTGAGAGTTAGCATTTGAAATGGTCCAGGGTGTGCATGATGAAAACAGCCACTCTATCACCATTGTTTCTGAGTCTCCCAAAGTCTCATCTTCCCCATTGAAACCCCATAAAATCGTTCCCTTAAATATTTCCCACGAGGTGATTCTCAGTCTTATTCATATATAAAGAAAATCTGGAGTTTTGATGAGTAAAATTTTGTGTAAAATTGTGGGCCGATGTTCCCTTTTTTCCTTGGACAATGCTAAGTGGATGGACTCAGACATCCAAGTTTGGTTTTCTCATTTCGATGTTCAGACATCACACAACTATAATCATAATACATTTTAAGTCCCATTCCTCTTTGGAGGTTCAAAAAGACAGTATCCCTCATGAATGTAAATTTTGCTTACTACTCTTAATATTTATCTACATCTATATCCATTAGTCCTTTAAAGATTGATTTTGGAGTTTTAACTGTGCAACTTGAAACAGGGAATGTCTGAAAGATAGTTTATTTCAGTATGTTAGGTCAATTAGCACACTGCTATGAAAAAGTTATATTCTTTCATTATCTTATGCATGACATTTTCTCTTTTTTTTAAAATCTGAGACTCTTTGCAGTTTAAACATTCCCAATACATACAACATACACAGTGGACACTTTGAATCATGTTTTCTCACATTTTGGAAGCCAAGTTTCACATTTGATGTTGCTAAACATTCCGTTTTCAATTATCTTTTATCTCATTTCAATTATCTTGTTTATACCTGTTGTAGACAGCCAAATTATCTTTGCTAGAGTTTTGGCTCATAAGCTATAGAAACTAATTTGCTAAAGCTCTAATTGTAGATGCATAATGGGATCAAAAAATAAAAACCTGAATTTGTATTTTCTCTAAATCATTAAAAATCATGTAAAAATTCTATTTGCTCTAATATTTAGAAGCTCTGCATATGTATTTTAGGAAGATGGAATTGCAGTTAGTTAAGCATCACCCAGTTTGGGTTGTGTCTAACTTTTAGTAGATATTTGTAATTAAATTTTGGCACTACTTCCATTAAACACAAAATTAAAATTAAAACATTTATAAGAATACAGGCTCAGGCTCACTAAGTTTTAGTAATTACAGGTTTTAAACTTTTGACTTTTCATGTATCTAGCACTATTAAGCTTGAAAAATAATTCAGTATAAGGAAGATAAGTTGTCACCATCATAGTCATACTCAAATTTAATACCAGTAAACTATGTTGCTATAGGAAATTAAGTAAGCCTTGGAGAAAATATATGGCATGATTTTAGAAACACTTCCACTTACAAATATCTGCAAGTAATTTCTTTCCATCCCATTCCAACATTATTTTGTGATATCTCTGTAAAATAACAATAGCTAAAAGGTGATCTTAATTTTATTCTCCCTGTATGAACTATCCCACATACTACGTAAAAGGTCTATTGAGGATTGCATCAGAAATGTCTAAATTATTTTCTATGAGCTTGGTGGATGCCTGAAAAGAAAATAAACTATTTTCATTTATGTATCTGATTTCAGAGAAATTGCTGTTCCACTGGGTGGTAGGAACACTGTGTATCCTTAAAAAGCAGAAGTGCATTCTAAGGTATTTTTGAGCAAACGGTGGCCTCCTACATTAATATAAATAGAAAGAATGATAATCTGAATCTAGAATGCTTAGAACATATGCTAAGGGTATGCAGAAGGGAGGAGCGGACTGATGGGGATTTCAGTCTTGTTTTCGTCACTTCTGACCTATATAATCTTGAACAATTTGTCTAAGCTTTTTGAAATTTAATTTCCTCCCTGTAAAGGAGGTTTTAATAAAATATGTGAAGATTATATGATATGTGCATGTAAAACATTAACAACATCTGCCACCTAGAAAGCACTTAGAACATTTTTTTAAATTTTTTTTTTACATGAAAAGGAGCAAAAAACCATTTCCTTTACATCTTCTGCCTTTAACCACTCAATGCCAGAAAATTTGGATTTTGAGAAGTGTATTTATAAAAGCCGATAGTCGTAATGATATGGGGTGGGGAAAGGGAAGTGCTGGGAGGAGAAGGGCAGGGACCTTGGCGAGGGTTCCACCCTTCGGCCTGTGCCCATGGATCTAGGTGAGGACAAACACTCCTGTTTCATGTCCAAATGCTGCGTTTTCCAAGAGCACCTGGCCCACCATGCTCGCATCCTGTGCCTGTAAAAGCCCCCAGACCCTAGTGGGCACGCAGGCAAGCAGCTGGGCATTGAGAGGAACAGACCGGCAGAAGAGCACACAGGTGGCTGGATGTGGAGAGGAGCAGAGGAGCAGAAAAGCACCACTGACAGGCACCAGCAGACGCCAGCAGGCCATCGACGGGTGGAACGATGTAGATACCAAGGGGAATTTGGCCAGGGCAGTTGGAGGAAAGTCCTGCCGCTGAGCCACCAAACTCCATGGGAAGACCACCTTCCCACTCCATACCCCTCCTGGCTTCCCATCCACCTCACTGAGAGCTGCTTCCACCACTCAATAAAACCTTGCACTCATTCTCCAAGCCAACATGTGATCAGATTTTTCTGGTACACCAAGGCAAGAACCCCAGGATAGAGAAAGCCCTCTGTCCTTGTGATAAGGCAGAATGTCTAATTGAGCTGATTAACATAAGCTGCCTACAGATGGCAAAACTAAAAGAACACACTGTAACATGCACAGTGGGGCTTCCGGAACTGTAAATGTTCACCCCTAGAAGCTGCTATGGGGTCGGAGCCCATGCTCCCAACGACGTGCCCATCTGTCTCTTCCCCCTAGGGGTTTTGCACATTGAGACACTGAAGAAGCAAGCTACACCCTATCACATACCCTGCAAGTGGGAAAAGGGAACTTTTCCTGTTTCAATAACAACCATATAAAGATAATTTTGCAAATGACTTCCAAAGTTATATACTAATAAGACATTTAGGGCTGGCTACTATGGTTAGGGGTGTGTGTGTGTGTGTGTGTGTGTGTGTGTTTAAATCTAATCATGAGCCTTACCGTGGGGGGCAGGATTAACAAGGTTCTTGTTAATTAACAGAGTTCTTGACAAGACAGCAACTAGCATGGGCTACTAGCCCTCTCTACTGAATCCAGCACTTAAGATGCCCTGGGACAGAACATTGCTGAGCAGGCTTTGAAGTTTATCATACTTGAACACAGAAACTATGGTAAAGCCTTAGTGTAAGTGGAAATTTGAGATCCCAGTGTATGTTTGTGTTTGGGGTTTATCGAGGGTAACTCCAAGGGCTCATAAAGGTTATCAGGCTTGGGAAGAACTTTCTACATGTTCTATTTCTCTTTCTCATTCTCACTTTACTTGTTGAACTCTTTCAGATCTACTCAGTTCCAACCCAGTACCAGTAAGAAGCAGTAGAAAAATGTGGGTCAGGCTTAGAGGGGAGTCTGTAGGCGCTAACAGGCTTGAGTGTTGTACCCTCTGCCCTCCACATCCCAGTTTATGGACTAAGGAGGTAAAGCAGAGTGATGAAGTCCTGGTAAGAGCAGTGTCTGAGGCAGATGAAGTCTTTTGCCAGAAAGGGGACTGTAGAGTCAGTACAGATGATAACTTTGTTATGAGGTATCCTCTCTACATCAACTCAATCCACCTGTAGTAGCTCAAGCTGGGACATGAATTTTACCCTTCTTTCTAGATACATCACTAGCCGAAGTATTAATAACAAATTCTCTAGGGAATGTAAGCACCATGATCAAAAGGAAAAAAACAACAAACTAATACTAGAATAAAAAGTAGTCTAATAGAGAACAGATTCAGACTTTAAAATTCAAAAGAAATCCCTGAAAAGACAAAGAAGATTTTCTGAAACGTAAGAAAGGAACAAGCATATAAATAAGAACCAATTGGTGATACCGGATAATTCGATATAAAAAGATAATTGTCTAAATAACATTTCCAATGGAGTGGTTTCAATAGCAAAGAAGCAAAGAGACAGAGCTGAAGAATAAACTAGTAAGCAGCAAGCCAGGGTTATGAAACCCTTTCCAGAAGGGAAGAGGATGGATTGCTGATATTTCTCATATTGGGAGATGATGCAACTAACAATTTACTTTGAAAATCCTAGAGAAGCAAGAAATAATATAAACTAATTTAAAAGTTCTGCAAGTTTGCTTAATATAAGATCAGCATATAACTATTCTACACCAGCAATTATCGACTGAAAATATAATCAAAATAGTGTGATACTGGCACACATGGAGACATGTGAATAGAACAGAATAGAAAACCAATAGATTCCAATATGCAGGAAACTTTTGTATATGAAATAAATAATATTTAAATGAGAGAAAAAAAGACAGAGTATTAAATAATTGGGTTGGGACAATTTGACAGATTTCTCAAATAAATTTAGATCATTGTCTATCATCCTATCCCAGAATAAGTTCCACAAAATAATCAGAGGAAAACAGAATTAAAAATAATCTCAGAGATGAAAATGGGTTTCTACTCATGACACTGGATTTAAAAATGTTATTAATCAAAGTAAAAACTTCTGCAAGATTAAAAGCAAAATAAAGTCAAAATACAAATGACAAATGGGGATTAAACTTTTACAAATTGTATCATAGCAAATGACTGATCAGTCAAAGATATTATATCATATATAGATAGATAAAATACAACTAACCCAATAGAAATGAGCAAAGGATTTGATTAGTAGCCATTAAAAGGAATGCATATGGATTTTAAACATATGAAAAGATATTCCTATTCATAAAAAAGTAAATTAAATCTACACCAAGTAATCATAATTCACCTATCAAAAACAAAAATCAAAATGTTGGACTACACAATATTAGCAATAATATACAGAACTAGGCATGTTTATACCTATGAGACTATAAATGACATCGTTTTCATGTGATAGTGTAACGACATTGTATTTATGAAAGACAATTTGGTTATATGAAACAATGACAAACACACACCCTCTTTAACTCAGCAATTCTATTTTAAAAATGTATCCTACAAGTATGAGTAAACTGATGTTGGCAAAAAGTTATTCCTTACAGCACTGCATATAATAAAACACAATTTCAAACAATTTAAAGCATCTATCAATAGGCATCTAAGTAATTTTACTAAGAAAAAGTACAGAAAAGAAGATGCTATTTACTTGTAAAATGTAAGAACAAGAATGAAGGAGGAAGGGAGAAAGGAAGAGGGACGTGAGAAAAGAATGCAGGGATGGTGGAGGGAGAGAGAGAGATCTTAGCATAATGCTGTTGAAAGAGTAGTAAGACTTCAGCAACAGGACCATGTATTGCATACTTCCCCAAAATTTTAAAAAGTGAACATTCTTATTACAAGAACATCACAGGTAAAGTTCACAGGAAGGTGACAATCTGGAAGAAGATATCTGCAATGTCTAGATTTGACAGGGGCTTCTTCTTCTTCTTTCTTCTTCCTTCGTCTTCCTTCCTTCTTCCTTCTTTCTTCTTTCCCTCCTCCTCCTCCCTCTTCTTATTCTTCCTCCTCCTCCTTCTTCTTCTTCTTCCTCCTCCTCCTCCCTCAGCCTCCCTCCTCCTTCCTCCTCCTTCCTCCTCCTTCTTCTTTCTTCTTTCTTCTTCTTCTTATTATTTTGAGATGGAGTCTTGCTATGTCACCCAGGCTGGAGTACAATGGTACGATCTTGGCTCACTGCAACCTCTGCCTCCCGGGTTCAAGCGATTCTCCTGCCTCAGCCTCTCGAGTAGCTGGGATTACAGGTGTGCACCACCACTCCTGGCTAATTTTGTATTTTTAGTAGAGACGGAGTTTCTCCATGTTGGCCAGGCTGATCTTAAACTCTCAACCTCAGGTGATCTGCCCGCCTCGGCCTCCCAGAGTGCTGGGATTACAGGTGTGAGCCACCGCGCCCAGCCCACAGGGACTTATTACTAAGTACACTAGTTCTCAAACATTTAGTCTCAGTACTTTTTTAAACTTTATAAAAACTATTAAAAGCCCCAAAGAACAAACACAGGCACAAGTGTGCACACACACACATACACACACACAGACACACACATGCCATTGTGGGTTATATATATATGTAAATATTTATCATATTAGAAATTAATACTGGCAAATTAAAAATATATTAATTCACCAAAAATGACAATAATGAACACAAGTTAAACATTACCATAAACATTACATTTTGTGAAAATAACTATATTGTTCAAAACAAACAAAATTTACTGAGAAGAAAGAGTTATTTTATATTTTATCAAATCTCTTTGAAATCTAGCTTAAGAGAAGACAGGTTCTCATTTGTTTCTATATTCAATCTATTGCAGTATGTTGTTTTGGTTGCAGTATAGGAAGAAAAACTAGCTTCACACAAATATCCAGCCAGAAAAGAAAAGATGACTTAGCAACTTTTCCATATAACTGTGAATATTCTTTGACACCATACCCAAACTTGAAAAGTTTGCTTTTTAAATTTTAACAAAAGTAGTTTGTTAAATTTTAGTTGCTCTGTGGAATCTGAAATCTACCAATGAAGTTTTCATATTCCTTGTGTTAAAATCTATTGGTCTATTTTGCACTTTGAATGGATTTTTCACCCATGTATGGTTTTGTAACATTGTACATTGGTCATTTGCAACATACTGGCTCACGGAGCTATGTAGATTTTCTAAATGATGACACATTTCACTATATAATACAAAAAACTTGCACTGATTAATATCACTACCAATTTCATCAGAAAAGTTTTTAATTATTGGAAGATATGAAACTCACATTGACAGTTACAAGTTTTCCAAAATTTTAAATTTCACTTGAAATTTCCAATTTTATAACTAGCAACAAAGACTATCAGCTGTTTTCATTCATGTGGCAGGATTGCTTTATTCATTTTCAAGAAAATATCTGCCTGATATCCAGGTATGAATAACTATAGCTGGTCTATCAGTTGTTATTTGAAGTAAACATGATACAAAAACGTAGGGGAAGGGAGTTGTTTATCTTGAAACTCACACAATCTTGCAAAGGCTTTTCCTGTAGACAGTGGTCACATTTCAGTACTCAGCAAAAGTGCTTTATGCATAACCCCCTTTTCATCACACAGAATATTATAGACTTAACAAGGATTGACATTTAATAAAATAATAAAATTAGTTATCATTACTGCTTCATCAAGGATGTTCTTAAATGAATTGGATCCTCTCTTTTTTCACTCCTGTGTGTGTAAAATAGAGATAAATACAATGATGCCTAGTATAGTCTGATGCTATTGTCATTACTTCTGCCAAGGCACTAACAGTTTTACTCACTACTATGTGTGGCATCAGTACAAATGTCAACAGAGTAAAAATGACAAAGATCAATTTATAAATATTGTGAAAGTTGTGTTGATTTGTGAATCTCCTGAATGAGTCTTTGGGATCCTCTGCTTCTTCAAGGAATATGTGAACTGCATTTTCAGGTGAGAATAACTGATCTAAAATATACAAGGGTGTATGAGTCCATTTTCATACTGCTATGAAGAAATACCTGAGACTGAGTAATTACAAAGAAAAAGAGGTTTAATGGACTCACAGTTCCACACGGCTGGGGAGGGCTGACATGGCAGAAGGAGAAAGAGGGGCAAAGTCATATCTTACATGGTAGCAGACAAGAGAATGTACGCAGGGGTCTGCCCTTTATACAACCATCAGATCTCGTAACAGTTATCCACTGTCATGAGAACGAACAGCATGGGAAAACCTGTCCTTATGATTCAATTACCTCCCACCGGGACCCTTCCTTGACACATGGGGATTATGGGAGCTACAATTCAAGATGAGATTTGGGTGGGGACCTAGCCAAACCATATCAAAGGTTTTTTCTTATTTTCTCTTTTCTTCTTTCTTCCTCTTCCTCCCCCTCCTCCTGCTCTTTCTTTTCTCTTCTTCTTTTTTTTTTTTTTTTTTTTTTTTTTTTTTTTTTTTTTTTGCAAATCACATAGACACACATTTACACAATGCAAAGAGATGAGGAAATCAATAGAAAATAGAGCAAATGATATTAAAGGTAATTTAGAGCAAACCTTCACTATTAAAGAAATGCAATTTTGTTAAAAAAAAAAAGATATAACAATTTACAGCCAACAGCATGGCAAAACAAAACTATCAAATAATATCAAGTATCGGTGAAGTATTCTGATGCTGATGATGGGAATGTAAACGAGCATAGTCATTTTTATCTGTTAGTTGTTAGTAAAATTAAGCAACCCTATTTCTGTGTATTTTGCCTGAAAACATTTGCATAAGTGCTTAAGAAGAAATCCATATACATATCTATTGTAATAACTTTTATGTTAGCAAAGGAGAGCAGCTTAGGTGAGTATTCCAAGAGGAATCGAATATTAAAACATAAAATGTACCTGTGTGTATGTGTGTGTGTGAGCTCTCACACAATAAATACACTTTCTAAGAATCAGAAATGATGAACTAGACTTTTATATGGCTATCTAAAAAACATAAGAATATGTGAAAAAGAAACAAGATAATTAAATGCACATAGTACCATGTATGTAAATTTAAAAACACACCTTATGATATAACATCATGTGCTCCCCAACAATGGACTTCAAATCAACACAAAGAAGGTAGAATGAAAGGTTACACATCAGCTACTAGGTTGGGCTCACATAGCGGAAGAAGAATAGGAATGTGGGAAGAGAGTAACAATTTAATATTAAATGGGAAGATACCTTACCCAGACTGATGATAATAATGTGCCTTGAAATAGGGAGGTGTAGTCTTACATCAGTGCTGGTAGGTGAGATCTGAAGTGGGGGAAAAATCATTGATTTCTCTTTCTCTATTCTCAAGGAAAATGACTTAAATATGGCCATATTATGCAATAGTACAGTTACCTACAAAAGGGATAGGAATGTTGAATACAGAAGTCCTAAATCCCTTGGAATTTCTTTGGTGACAGAAACCTCTTTTGTTCTAATGTGGTGACGCGTGGTAGGCTCTTGAATAGCCTTGGGATGAGAGTGGTTGCCAAGAGAACCAATCATGTGATTGGAGGGTTGGAACTTCAGCCCCACCCCATGTCCTCTAGGAAGAGAGGGACTGAAGTTTGAGTTCACCATTACTGGCCAATGATTTCATCAATCAGGCCTAAATAATGAAACTTCTATAAAACCTCCAAAGAACAGGCTTCAGACAGCTTTTGGGTTGCTGAATACCCAGAGGATCCTGGAGGGTGTCACATCAGAGAGGGCAAGGAAGTTCCCCATCTCTTCCCCCATATCTCACCCTATGCTCCTCATCTGCTTGTTCATCTGTATCCTTTGTAATATCCTCTATAATAAACAAGTAAATGTGTTTCCCTGAGTTCTGTGAGGCATCCTGGCGAATTATTTGAACCCAGGGAGGGGAGAGTGTAGTGGGAACCCCAATTCAGATGCAATTAGCATTTGAAGTCTTGTGGAACTGTCTTGAGGAAGTCTTGTGGGACTTAGTCTTTAACCTGTGGAGTGTACAGTAACTAGGGTAGTGTAAGAGTTTGCAGTAACTGTCCAATACCCAGTCAGTGTCCACTGAATAACTGGTTGTTGGTGGGGAGAATCACTTTTTTGTGACCACAAGTAAAGTGTTAAGTGAAACCGTAGGAAAAAAAAATTTTTTTCTACCTCAAAAAAGTATGTTTTCAACTGGTCACAGTGAAAACAATTCTCCTACAAGGGCTTTTCCTTGGGAGCTGGCAATACCAATGTGTCTCAGGCAAAAAGAACAGGTAACCATCTGTTTTGGGTGATAGACCTCCAATGATTTGGATGGCAAGTATGTCACTTAAGGGATAAAAAAATAGACAAGCATGATCATCAAAAGTTTTGAGTTAAAAGCACAGTTAAAAGTTACAGGGGTTTGCAACTCCCCTGTTCTTTCACATTATCTTATTAATATATTTTATCAAATGCATCATTAACACATTCTGTGAAGGCTTGGGTGGGGAGAAGCATCACGAACACACCTAAGGAGGAAGGCTTTGGAGGTGTTTAAGGCTAAAGAGTAACTCTGGCTCACACCTGTAATCCCAGCACTTTTGGAGGCTGAGGTGGGCAGATCACGAGGTCAGGAGATCGAGACCATCCTGGCTAACACGGTGTAACCTCGTCTCTACTGAAAATACAGAAAAAAAGTAACCGGGCATGGTGGTGGGTGCCTGTAATCCCAGCTACTCGGGAGGCTGAAGCAGGAGAATGGCATGAACCTGGAAGGTGGAGCTTGTAGTGAGCCGAGATCGCGCCACTGCACTCCAGCCTGGGCGACACAGCAAGACTCCATCTCAAAGGAAAAAAAAAAAAAAGAGTAATTCAAATATAACTAGTCCTAGTGGCTACAACAGAATCTCTCTCTTAAACCACCTCCATATTAGCAACAACCTGAGCACTGCCACTCTTCACTGCCACTGTGAAACATAATTGCTGCTCTACACATCTGGCACTTTGGGCTATTCTCTGCTAAGCCAAATCTCTTCTGTTCTTGCAGATGAATTGCACACTCATCAAGGGTCACTTGTGTTTGTTCCCCAATCTGTTTTCTTTTCAAGTTGTGATTGTTATTCTACTTATGTAATTTAATTAAACATAATTGATAAAATGTGACTGAAAAAGAAAAGTTTTTTTTTTTTTTCCTCTGAAATCATGAACAAGCTTTTGAAAACCTCAAAAGGCATAGTACTAAAGAGTCTATAATATTGGGATAAGTAATTGATATCTAGGATTCTATACTTGAATAACTTCACCCATATGTTTAAACAATGAAATAAAAACAAGTATCAATTAGAGATTTCTTGATGTAGTTTGTATGGAATTTAAATTTTTTTTTATTTTAATCAAGGTTTTCGGTAACTAACCAAACACTAATTCTGATGCTCCAGATAAGAGGACCTTTAAACTATCCTCCACTGTTCTGAATGCTGGTTAGCCTTTGACATGTGTTCAATTAACTTAACTGTCCTCTTTGAATAACCATGGGAAAAGAACACACATGCATAAACATAAAACTATAATCTCTTTATGATTCTCTGCACCTGGTAAAACTTCCAATTAAAGTGAAACACCCCATTCACTACACAGCATGTAACAGGAGCAATACACCACCAGGGGTGAAAGCTGTTGGCATTTCCAGGAATCTGGGCCAGGTATAACCATTTCGTCTGAATTTCCACCTGTTTCTGAATGGCTTCCACTATATTGTACTCATCTCCCCTCTCTAGGTACTAGCTGTTAGAGTTTCTTCACATCCTCCATCACTCACAGCTACATATTCAGGAGTGAACTAAACTGTGGCTACATGGTTTTGAAGACTTCAGCTTATATATCACGTTTGATGAAATTGTAAATATTAAGGTAGTCTTGAACTCTTGTAAATAAAGATAAAGTTGAAGAAGAAACAAGAGGAATAAAAAGAGCAAACGATGTCAGCACATAAGCAGAAATGCTAACCCCAATAAAAAGCACATTAGAAACAATGAATTAAGGTCAATGAATATTTTTGAAAGAAGAAAGACAGTTACCAAAAAGAAAAAAAAAGTCCTTAATGCACAATCTCAGGGGCAGTAAGTGCTATGAAGGGGAGAGGGAAGAGAAATGCTGTGTGTGAGGCTTGACTTTCTTACATTTCTATAGGTGGCTCATGCCAAAAAGCATTGGCTCTTTCGTTGTTGTGAAATGGGCTATACAAAAGCAAACAGCAAAATAATCACCACAAACCTGTTCAACCAAAAGGAAAAGAAAAAAAAAAAAACAAAAATAATTGCTGTTGAAACATTTAAAGGAGTTTATTAATTAAAACTTTTAAAGAGAGAGATGGGGAGGTGCATTACTTCTAAGAGCTGACCCAGGCATGAGGGACAAGAATCTCACCACAGGGCCCATATGAATGCACTCCTCGGCATTTGCCATCACACTGAGTGGATTTCAAACTGAGTACAGTGCTGAGTGAATAAGAAAGAAAAATAAAAATTGAATATCCAATTACTTTAAGTATGGTCCTAACCTAAAAGAATTCTCGGATAATCATATATCCATCAAGGATGGTAAAGGGTTAGCAGGCAGACGAGAATGGATTGCCAGCTGTGGTCCCTGGGTTTTCTTAATCCAGTGTATTATTTGCAGTATGCAAATAACAATGCCATCAGAACAGTTTCCAAGTTTTGATATGATAATACTCTACACCTTTCCATGTCTGAAAATATTGGTAGTGGTAGCATGTGTCCTGGTATTTTAAATTCTGACTTGGGATCAATTAAACATCAAGACAAAAACAAACATCGCAAATAAAAAGTTAAAAGGTACTTCTGGGAAAGAGAAAACTGTGATGTTCTTTATTTTTATGCACTGATGATAAAAGAAGTCTACAAAGCAAACATATACTCTAGTGCAAAGGGCGGCATGTTTTCTAGCATATTAATTTCTAGCATGGTAGAATACGAATGAATTAAACAAAAAAAGAAATGAGAGAGCTAAACAGAAGGAGTGGGTGCCTTTGAAACACATATGCAACAGATACTATCAAGGGACAACTTAGCATTCTACATTCTTTGTGTTTTTCTGGCATTATTGTAATCCAAATATATACAATCTTACATTTGCATTTCAAAAATAAAATAAAATAAATACATTTTAGGAATTAAATCTCATTGTCACATTGAAATATATTAACATATGTTCTGAAAAATAACAAAAGGGATTGTCTGGTTTTCTTAAGAATTTAAGTTTATGATTCAAAAAATGTGTATGAATAAACTAAATATTACTTAGTTTTTTCTCTTACTGAGTTGTTACTATAGACCTAAAGGTAGCTGCTAGGAATGTTTTATGCTGAACTAACCAGATTATTGAATATTAGACATATTAGGAGTAAATTTTTAATATGTTGTCCAAAATCATACCTACCCTATCAATATTCCATGATCTCTTAACATGTCTCCTGATACAAAAGATTCACTGCAGTCTGTAATGAAGTTTACCTGGAAGAGGTCATATCTTTTTTTTTTTTTTTTTTTTTAG
>NW_016811046.1:644307-659040 GCF_001698545.2 Rhinopithecus bieti
CCCGGCCATTTTAAACTTTTTAAGCCAAAATTTCTTCATCTAAACAACGGTGGTAAAATGCTATCCAACTCACAGGGTTATCTGAGTCTTACAGTTGTCCATTAGTTACCCTGTATCTTTAAGCCTTCAATGGTTGTTTGTTATCATTACCATTCTTGCTCAGAAAAGAGGGAAATTAAGTTTATCATTTACAGATATAGAAGAAAGATGAGTAACAAAGAACTAAATGATTTTTTCAATTCACACTGATCAAGTCCTTTTGACTTTTTAAAAATTAACTTTATTCAAAATGCTTTTATGTACATGATACAGTATTTCATTTGTTCTTTATATTAACCCTAAAAAATAAACTGGATGATTCTGGTCTACAGTATGGTACAAAGAGGGGAAGAAAATGTGGAATTGTGGTCATCTCTGCTTCCTTGGAAGTAAACAACAGAATACACAGAGAAAAACCAAACTCACAACTTCTTAATAAAGTAGGAATATATTTTACATGTTTTCAAAAAATAAAGTTTCAGACACTTTTATATAGCAAGAAATAAATTATTTGAAATTTAGGAGGAAAAATATAGAGTATATCTCATCAGTTAAAAATAATAATTTTGCTGAACAGATGTTGGCAGTTAGGAAATCTTCTAAAACTCACATATTCTATATTTTATAAAGTTTTATTTCTACTTCCTCTCAATAGCATAATATAATCTGATCTAACATTTACCAATGTTGGAGAATAAATTATTTTAATATGAGAGAACATCATTCTTTTTTTTTTTAATTTCATTACTCTGACCTAAATTTAGAAAACAAATTAGTTTTAATGATCAAAAGGTACCTCATTCTCATCACTGACTAGACTCATTCATATAAGAATTGCATGTGTAACACAAGTTTTACAGTTAATTTTATGAAGAGTGAATAGAGCAATATATATTTTCTGGCATTCACAAATTCCCTCAAGGTCATTACAACTTATTTTTCCAGCTGTATCTCTGATTATTATTACATGTGAATTTTGCTTTTAAATAACAACTAAAAGTATTTAATTCATCAATTTTTTTTGCCTGTCTACAGAGTCCAAACACTATGGTAGATGCATGGAAATCTATAGACAGGAGAGATCTTTGCACTTGTCACATGTATTCTAGAAAAGAAAAGACACATAAACAACAAATTGAAATACAAGAACATTATAAATGATAGAGGAACAAATGCTTTGCCAAAGTAAAAGATGTACGTGTTTTATTTTGGTAAGAGGTGGAAACCACTGACGTTTTGAAAACAGACAATAATCTAAGAATGGAGAAAATCTACAGTTCAATTTTTTTAAAAAAGCTACAGTTCAATTTAAAAAAATTACCTTGCGTTGTAATTTACCTTGCATTATTTTGAATGTCCTAATAACATAACTATGGTATTTCGTTAGCAGAAATTCTACATGATTTTAAAAAGCATATGAGTCTTAGGATTTGGGGTTTATAATTTTTAAATGTAAATATGTGAAACATACAAACATGTGGGTTAGAACACGCTCCTTTAGCTCAGAGGAGTTTGTTACCACCCCACCTTCTGAAGCCTACTTCTGTCAATTCGTTAATCTCATTCTCTGTCCAGTTTTGCACCCTTGCTGGAGAGGTATTGGGATCATTTAGAGAAGAGGCATTCTGGCTTTTGGAATTTTCAGCGTTTATGCACTGATTTTTCCTAATCTTCATGGATTTATCTACTTTTGATCTTTGAGGATGACGACCTTTCGATGGAATTTTTGTGTGGGGGTCTTTTTTGTTGATGTTGTTGTTGTTGTTTTCTGTTTGTTAGTTTCTCTTCTGCCAAGCCCTTCTTCTGCGGGTCAGCAGCAGTTTGCTGAAGGTCCATTTGCCTAGGTATCACCACTGGAGGATGCAGAACAGCAAAGACTGCTGCCTGCTTCTTCCTCTAGAAGCTTTGTCCCAGAGGGGCACCAGCCTGATGACAGCCAGAGCTCTCCTGTATGATGTGTCCGTCGACCCCTGTTGGGAGTTCTTTCCCAGTCAGAAGGCATGGGGGTCAGGACCCACTTGAGAAGGCAGTCTGTCTCTCAGCAGAGTTGGTGTGCTGTTCTGGGAAAATCCCCCTTGTCAGGATCAGCTGCTCTCTTCAGAGCCAGCAGGCAGGAAAGATTAAGTCCACTGAAGCTGCGCCTGCAGCTGCCCCTCCTTCCATGTGCTCTGTCCCAGGGAGATGAGGGTTTTATCTGTAAGCCCCTCACTGGGGCTGCTGCATTTCCTTCAGAGATGCCCTGCCCAGTGAGGAGGAATCTAGAAAAGCAGTGTGGCCACAGCTGCTTTGCCAGCGCTATGGTGAATTCCACCCAGTCCAAACTTCCGGACCTCCTTGGCACTGTCAGGGGAAAACCGCCTACTAAAGCCTCAGTAAAGGCGCATACTCCTCCCTTGACCAAGCTCGATCAACCCAGGTGAACTTCAGACTGCTGTGCTGGCAGTGAGAATTTCAAGCCAGTGGTTCTCAGCTTGCTGGGCTGCGTGGGAGTAGGACCCACTAAGTGAGACCACCTGGCTCTCTGGCTTCAGCCCCCTTTCCAGAGAGTGGCCGGTTCTCCTGTCTCACTGGGGTTCCAGGCACCACTACTGTACAAAAAAAATCCTCCCGCAGCTAGCTCAGTGTCTGCCCAAACAGCCGTTCAGTTTTGTGCTTGAAACCATGGGCCCTGGTGGTATAGGCTCATGAGGGAATCTCCTGATCTGTGGATTACAATAAATCCGTAGGAAAAGCGTCGTACCCAGGGTGGGTGGCACAGTCCTTCACAGCTTCCCTTGTCTACCGGGAGGGGAGGTCCCCCTGCTCCTTGCACTTTCTGGGTGAAGTGACATCCCACCCTGCTTCTGCTCGCTGTCTGTGAGTTGCACCCACTGCCTAACCAATCCAATGAGATGAACTGGGTACCTCAGTTGGAAATGCAGAAATCAACTACCTTCTGTGTTGGTCTCGCTGGGAGCTGCAGACCAGAGTTGCTTCTATTCGTCCATCTTGGCCCCTCCAAAAAGGGCTTCCTTTTTAACACTTAAGAAATTGTTAAGGGACTATCATATTCTGCCTTGAATCTAGTTGTGAACATGGTACTTTGCGGACTCATATTAGGTATGAGGCAGTTCAGTTGTGAGCGATAGAAAACCCAAACTAACTATGTCTTAAATAGAAAGAGGCTTCTCATTTGAGTAAATGTACGCAGAAGGGGCTGATAAATCAGGGCCCCAGGTATCCTCTGTCTTGTTATCCAGTGTATATACCTGATCTCATGGTCCAAGATGGCAGCCCCTGAGTTCCTGGAAGGATGGAGGCAGGGATGAAGAGGGGAGAAGAGGATGTGTGGGTACTCTCTGTTGAAAAAAACCTAGGAACCACCACGTGACACTTTTGCTTAAATGCCTGTGGCCATTTGAGAGCCACATCAATGATAGTTGGCCACATCTATTGTTGGGAATGAGAAGTTGGGAAATATATGCAGCTAATAATCTCTTTACTATGAAAACAGATGGAAAGGATGTTGGGTAACAGTTAAAAGTCCTGACTATAACTCTTAATAAATATCCATTGAATTATTAAGAACATGCATTTATTAATCACTGGCTTTGTGCCCAATACACGCATAAACATCCTTTGTATAATCTTCACAACAATTTTAAGAGGTCATCTATTTTTGTTGACACTTTGTATATAAAGAAGACATACCTTAGAGTGCCCAGTAACTTTGTTTAAGGTGACAGTCAACGGTCAGTAGAATCCAGGATCACTGATCTTGAACATCCTCTTCCTTCACCATGTAATACAACTGCTTATCTAATGTGCTTCACTTGCATTAAACATCCAGAGAACAAGTAATGTGGTTTATTTATCCTCACGTTATTTATTAATTCATTCAAATATATTTACTGAGCAAATAAAAAATATTCTCAGTCTTGGGGATATGAAAAGGATTATGACAGCACATCTCTTTCACTTTTTTATGAAAGGTTAGTCACTAGTCACCAATCATTGAGATTGGTGAGAATACAAAGTGAGCCAACAAATAGTATTCTTGCCCTCACGCAGCTTACCTAATAAACAATGTCTTACATAGTCTAATTACTAGCTGTGGCAAGGGCTGTGCTAGAAAAGAACGAGAAGCTGTGAGAACATATATTAGAATGGAATCCAGTCGAGGAGAGGGATAGTGTTAGGGAAAGCTTCCCTGAGGAATTGGCATCTAGACAGCAATTAGCGCGGGAAATAATAAATATATTGAATGAATGAATAAATTCATTAATTTCAATGAAGTTGAGGGTCTCTTGGGAATATGCTTTTTCTAAGCCTGGACAAAAAGAATGAAGTACCCTTCAAGAAGTCCCATATGGCTGCAACTTGCAGAGTAAATTCCTCACATTTCCCAGAGCATAAATGTTTGTTGAATGAAATCAAATAGCTTTTCTCTCCGAAAAGTTCACAGAATGAAGTAGAAAACTTCCATATCAGATAATTTGAAATGTTTTCTCCACTCCAGTAAGCCCATATGGGGAGAGAAAACTTACATATTGCCCAAATAACTCTTTACAAATAGTAGCTGCTCAATGAATATTCATTCATTTACTGTAGATTTGAGACTCAGAAAAAATTCCAAAAAGTATCAGATAATGCATTGATGTTTCAAAATTTATAGACATCTTTCCAGATCCAGGTTAGTGCATGCTCTTAAAAAAAAGAAGCTAAGATACATTAGCAATTATATTTAAATGTCTGGTTTTTTTTTTTTTTTTTTTTTTTTTTTTTGGTTTGCTTTTGTTTTGTTTTGTTCTGTGAGATAATCACATTTTGGTTTAAGAGCTCCTGGAAAGCTGACATTATGTAAAAATACTGGCTTAGGTTGGGCTCCTGCTAAGAAAAGTAAGATAAAAATATTCACATATGACTGGGCGCGGTGGCTCACGCCTGTAATCCCAGCACTTTGGGAGGCTGAAGTGGGTGGATCATGAGGTCAGGAGTTCGAGACCATCCTGGCTAACATGGTGAAAACCTGTCTCTACCAAAAATATAAAAAAAATTAGCCGGGCACAGTGACGGGCGTCTGTAGTCCCAGCTACTTGGGAGGCTGAGGCAGGAGAATGGCGTAACCCGGGAGGCAGAGCTTACAGTAAGCCGAGATTGCACCACTGCTCTCTAATCTGGGTGACAGAGTGAAACTCTGTCTCAAAAAAAAAAAAAATTACATGTACTTCTAAATTTCAGTACTTTATTTCTTAACAACACTAATGATAGTAATAAACTAAGGAGACCTGCATTTAACATAGTTTTTCTTTTTTTAATCTGAGAAATGAAAATACAGCCCATGTATTATGAATTATATAATAGAAGCAAGAAAATGTGAGAGCCTATTTGTAGGGGGAAAAAGGAGAGCTTTATTATTTTCTTCAAGAGCCAAAGTCATAACAAAATAAAGTGATCTATACTACGTACACTAGTGTTAGGATAAAATAGCTACTACTTTAATTAAATATATTAGTTTTGGGGAAAACAGCAGCAGTGGCAGCAAAAACATTAAAAACAAATACATGGAGAAAATGTAACCAACATATGATATAAAAAAGAAATGTTCTGAAAAAGGCATTAAAGGAGAATAAATACACTTATTTAGAACCTCAAAGTTCAGTGTATCTCTTCTCTAGAGTCCAGCAAAATGATACTTTCAGGCAAGCTACAGTCTCGGAAACTGTTTTGATGAAAATGGAAATAGGAAAAAATGAAACTTTATTTAGGAGTTCCCAAATGTTCCCTAAATATCTCTTGCACCTCTAAGTGGATGTCACTCAACCTCCCACTCCACTAGATGGGGTCATGGGACTCACAAATGGCCAACAGCTTAGAAGCAGAAGTGTCACGTGGCAGTGGTGTCCATTTAATCCATTTCCACTCTCTATCCAGAGCAGCAAGTAGTTTCCAACTTAATGCTATACACCCTTATCAGGATTTTCTCCAAGTTAATAAAAAAGCCAATGAAGTCCTTTTCTTGAATTTGATAGATATCTTAGTAGTTAATGATGCATCCTCAAGCTCTCTTACCATTTCATCTTTTATTTTTATTTCAACAGCTGCCAGTCTAGTTTAGGCCCTCCTTATATCTGCCTCTGGGCAGTTAGGTGTAAAAGCCTCCTGGCTGGTATCCTTGCATATAGGCTCCCCTATCTCTAAAGCACAATTCAACAATTATTCCATTAAATTTTACTGAAAGCTTTGTCAGCGTTAGGCATTGTGTTAGGTACTCAGAACACTGACCACTTACATGTAATCTTCCTAAACTCTAGTTCTGACAGTATCAATACCGTTCCATAATCAAGTGCCACCTTAGTCTAAATGTGATGTATTTTCACATTTTGGCATCTCCTTACCTTTTCAATCTTTTATTCTCCTATTACCCCTACAGATATCCAACTCTTCAGTATAATAAGATTTGACTCTGATGCCCGTTGAGCTTTCTCCATCCCCATTGCAACTTTGTTCATTCTATTCTCTTTGTCTGGAGTAATTTCCCTAATGTCATCCTCAAAGATGCTAAATCATCTTCAATAATTAAAATGTAAATGGATTTCCGATGTTTTCATTATATTCCAGTTCCGCAGAAAACAAGTATTTCTTCTTTAAGAACTCCTAAGACCCACTTGAAAATTTAACAATAAAACATTTAAAGCCTGGTCTTATGAGGTTGTGGGTATTTTCACAACCCTTTTAATATTTAGTTATAACTTAATTATTGAAGGCCTTATGTTGTAGGCAAAAATCCAATCCCTTGGAAACAAGCATTACCATTTTTAGTTCATGGAGGAATGTGGATTCCACGTAAGAATGTCACTAATATAGGTAGGTTAATAATAAAATATCATTAAGGCAGCATAGATTGTTGTGTTTTGGATTTGTAATGTCTTGATGCCATCCATTGCTTTAAAATGTTTCACACTGATGTATCATTTTGAAGAGCAATATGCCTTTCTCCAACATTTTAACTTATTTAATGAAGTTGTTTCTTATAATAAAAGGACACATCTTAGGTGAAGTTTGTTTCTCTCGCTAGACTATGAGTTCCATCAGGGTAGTGATTTCTACATTTTCTTGGGATAACCAATATCAAAATTCACTGGGGGTATCTGCCCGCTATGTGTTCCCCTGGGTTCCAACTCTCACCTCCTAATGAGGGAACCATGTTTAAAAAGCTCTTCAGATAATTTTTATGTGGTTGAAGCTTGAGAACCATTGCCCCAGGCTAGAGATGAACTAACTGCTTGTTTATGGAAAATTCAAATTTTTGCTAGGCGTGGTGGTTCATGCCTGTTATCCCAGCACTTTGGGAGGCCAAGGTGGGTGGATCACGAGCTCGAGAGTCCGAGACCATCCTGGTCAACATGATGAAACCCTGTCTCTACTGAAAATACAAAAATTAGCTGGGCATGGTGGCACACACCTATAGTTCCAGCTACTCGGGAGGCTGAGGCAGGAGAATCGCTTGAACCTGGGAGGCAGAGGTTGCAGGGAGCCGAGATCGCACCACTGCACTCCAGGTTGTCGACAGAGTGAGATTTCCTCTCAAAAAAACAATAAAAAAGAAAAAAGAAAATTCAAATTTTATGGGATATAATAGTTACTTAGTATAGCCTTAAGAAAATCCAAGACTGCCTCACAGTCACTACCCGTGTCCACTGTGCCCCCCCAAAATAAAAGGGAACTACCAAGAGTTGTCAAAGAGGATAGTGCAGAGGTCACAAATACTTTAGGGCTGCCCCTCACACCAGCTGCCCCGGGTTTGACTCCCAACTTTTCAACTTACTAAGTTAAGTAAACTTAGACAACTTACTTAGCTTTCTGTGTCTAGATTTCCCCACCTGAATAATGGGGATAAGAACAATACCAGTTAGATGGAATTACAGTCAATACATGTAGAGCAGTTGAAACTGCAGCGCATCGTGCTGAAGTGCTGTTAGACCTTAAAACTAATACGTAATACTATGGACAATGAAACTAATTTCTAACCTAAATATGGTCAATATATAATTTTTTCTACAATTAAGTCTAACAACATTCAGTTAGTTTTAAGCAACAACAACAAACTCCCCTAAATAGAAATGGTTTTAAATTAATAGCCGCTTCAAAAAAGCAAACCTTTCAGAATCAGACGAGGTGGCTTAGTACTGTCACATTTTCAACACAAGGAGGTTTTCAGTGAGACACTGGGGCAGAACAAATTTGCACAGTGTCTGCTGTGGACATAAGGGATTCCTTCAGCCCTATGCAAATAGTAATCCCACTAGTTCCCAGAAGATAAACATGAAGAGACAATGAAACCTTTAGCTCAGATGCTCACTTACCTCTGCTTCTCTGAATTTCTCACCTTTGGGGACTTGAGAACAGGCTGCCAGTAAACTTTCTATGCTCTTGCAAGAAGCCCTGATGCAGTTCTATTAGAACTAATTGTTACATTAAAGGCAATCTGAGAATCTAATTCATAAATGGCATTTCCCATAGGCATGTCTCATAAGCAGTTTTAATACCTTGGGTTGAGATAGTTTCAGATTCACAAGGGAATACTGGAGACTGCAGTTACCAATATAGGAGAAGAGTTACGATAAGAAACTCTCAAAAACGAAAGGAACTCAGGGCGCTAACTCCTTTACTCCTAAGTGCCAGAAGTTGTGATACAGAGTCCAGGAGCCATCTAGCTGGTCGTGTGAAGAGATATGAAGACGGAACCAGAATCAATTTGCCATGAATGTGACTGAGGTAGATTGTAAAACCAGAGGTTCTCAATTTTGAATTTTTTTTTCATGATAAAAGCAAGTTGCTATCTTCAATCAATTCAGATTTTCTCCATTTCACTCTACCATTTCATAAACTAAAAAAAAGAAGGTATTTTGGTAATATTCATGAAACAATGGAAACAAACTGAACTAGAAGGCATTTAAAATCTCCAACTTTATAAATATAATAGCAAAATTGGAAATGTTTTCCTCATGGTCAAAATGTACAGCAAGTATATTTAAAAAGTCTTTTACATAAGGTTGGTTAAACTGAATTGTCTACTGAGAGTCTGCTAAACTCGTGCTAGTAGATGCCAAAAACTGTGTTAAAGTAATTCTCTATAACGCTCTCTGTTCTGTATTTTATGAGAAACGGTAATACAAATAGTTTGTATATTTGACATTTTTGTAAGGGTAAATATTGCAAATTTCATAAGCTATAAATATGCTAGTATTTTAAAGTTTTTTTTTCTGAAATAAGTTAATCTTGGAGAAGATAAGTTTACATTAATACATCTAAAGTTTCTAAACTCTTATGGTGTGATTATAACACATTTATAAAAATGTGCAAGAAACTAAATCAAACGTTCTTTTAACATTTGAGAAACAAAAACAAAAACAAACAAACAAAAAACAGAAGTGGGATAGGAGAAGGCAGAAGTTTTACAAGGTTTAACTAGTAGACGTCCTGGCAAACGTCCTACAAATATTGCCCAAGCCCATCTAGCCTTGCCTAAAAAAGTGGTTTGCAGTGATTATGGAGTAAAGTATGGTCATTAGGATTTACAGGAAGGATGATTCCTCTGCCCTCTGGATTGGTGAGGCACTCCTCGTATAAATATAAATGCACCACATGTGGTACCAATGGATCATGCTTAGCCAATTAAAATGTGAATATATAATAGCTGAACATAGTAAACTGAGTTGCCAGGGTATTCTCAGCATCACACAGTGCGGAATAATTACCATGTGAAAACAAATACTATCGTCCTCCTTTTTTTTTTTTGTTCAGTATTCCCTATTCTTCTGTTAGTCAATTATTGATATTTATTTAACATAGTTTTAATTCAAGGTGCCATGAGAATAGACTTAAACCAACTGTAATTCCTACTCTCAAGTTGCTTATGGTATAGGAGGAGAAGGAAAAGCAAACAATGACTATAAAAGTATTTTAGTTACTATGATTTTAACATATAGTTGACTGAGTGGGATAAAAGGATTGTAGTCACTTCTACTTTGAAAGTAAAAGGCAGGGCTTTCAGGAATTACTTTATAGAGAAGGGAATGATGGGGCTGAATCTAAAGAAGACTGGAAGCTAGTCAATAGATGAACCATGCAGTGTATGTACCGAAGCACAGAGACAGAATAAGCTGGATTAATTTGAAGAACAGCAAGAAATTCAGTTTAGTGAGGCACTGGGTACTCAAAGTGGTAGAGGAAGCAGAAGAGATTTCACACGCAGTTTTTTTTTCCTCTTTTTGTTCCAGACGGGGTCTCACTCCATGGCCCAGGCTGGATGGAGTGCAGTGGCGCAGTCTCGGCTCACTGCGACCTCTGTATCCCAGACTCAAGTGATTCTCCTGCCTCAGCCTCCTGCCTCTACCTGGGACTAGAGGTGCCTGCCACCACACCCGGCTAATTTTTGTATTTTTAGTAGAGACAGGTTTCACTATATTGTCCAGGCTGATCTTAAACTCCTGACTTCATGATCCGCCTGCCTTGGCCTCCCAAAGTGCTAGGATTACGGGTTTCAGCCACCATGCCCAGTCCCAGACGCAGCTTTTTAAAAATGCAGAGCAACTGCTATATGGTTCATCATGTATTCCAAAGAATCTGGAGTTAAGATCTAAAACACAGCTTGTTAGGGAAAAAAGGCAAGCAATACAATATGCACTACTATTACCATAACTGTGGTAAATGACCAAATAATTTGAGACAAAATATATTATTTTTCAGGACAGAAGCATTAAGACATTTTAACCTAATGCATAGTGCTTTTTTTAACTAAAACAGAAACATCTGTTTTAAAACACACAACTATGTATGAAAACTCATTTCTAATTAACAACTTCATTAGAAATCATAATTTTCCATGTGGGATCATAGTTTAAAAAAATCATTAGAAAAAGCAATATACTAATGTCCAGATATAATTAGCTTTGAAGAGGTGTTTAGTAAGAAAGGGAATATAGTTTAGTATATATGGGCATATAGTAATTTTCTTCAAGAGAAAAGGATAAAATATTTTCCACTTAATTAAGGCAGCATTAAAAATGAATTAGATTGTATGTAATTCAGGTTCTGTAACTCAGAAAAAAAAGCTGAAAATGAAAAAAAATCTACTTTTTAATCTGATCTTTAAAAATGATTTTTGTCATCTGAAAAAACTGCAGGTGTCTATACATATCCAAAAAAGTTTTTATACACATTACTTACAGGCATATGAAATGAAATAGATGATTAGTCTTTTTTTTCTTTCTTTTTTTAATTTTTTTGTAGCATTCTCAATCCCACTGTTAACAAACTTGTTAAAAAAATCCATGTGTGAAATTTGTACTACAGAAATTTATAACAATTTGTGCTCACTTAACTCCCTTTTGGGCCGATATATTCTACATTAACTATAATTTTCTTCAAAATGCAGAAGGTAGATGGTTTTGTGTTTGAATATGTTAAGTTTTACAACAAAGAAAAATCAAATAGCCATTTAGAAACATTAACTGTTTCATGACTGATGGATAATGCTTACTTGTGAGTTGCTACCAAGGCTGCCTGCCTGAAGTTCAGAGAATTTTCATGGGTTACTTATTTCTCATTATGTTTCCTCATTTTCTTCACTGTTCTTTCCTCTCCCTCCAGCTTAGGCGGTCATCACTACTTGCAGTTCCAACAACAAGGTTCCCACATCATCAAGCAAAAGTGTTTTTTATTTTATTTATTTATATTTTTACTGCAACTCAGGCAGTATAAACCCAAGATTTATAAGGAGACAAGACGTATTTTCACTGTGCAGTCTGAGCATGACCTGCAGTAGGCCTGTGGACCAATTTAGATGTTTCTGTTTTTACCAAGTATAAATTGGTACCAGCTGAGTAGGGTGCTGCTGAAAAGATACCTGAAAATGTGGAAGCAACTCTGGAATGGGGTAACAGGCAGAGGTTGGAACAGTTTGGAGGGCTCAGAAGAAAACAGAAAAACATGGGTTAAGTTTGGAACTCCCTAGAGACTTGTTGAATGGCTTTGACCAAAATGCTGATAATGATATGGACAATGAAATCCAGGCTGAGGTGGTCTCAGATGGAAATGAGGAACTTGCTGGGAACTGGAGCAAGGTGACTCTTGTTACGTTTTAGTAAAAAGACTGGCAGCATTTTGCTCCTGCCCTAGAAATTTGTGGAACTTTGAACTTGAGAGAGATGATTTAGGGTATCTGGCAGAAGAAATTTCTAAGCAGTAAAGCATTTAAGAAGTGTATTGGGTGCTGTTAAAAGCATTCATCTTTATAAGGGAAGCAGAACATAAAAGTTTGGAAAATTTGCAGCCTGACAATGCAATAGAAAAGAAGATCCCATTTTCTGAGGAGAAATTCAAGACAGCTGCAGAAATTGGCATACGAAATGAGGAACTGAATGTTAATCCCCACAACAGTGGGGAAAATGTCTCCAGGGCAAGTTAGAGGCTTCATGGCAGCCCCTCCCACCATGGGCCTGAAGGCCTAGGAGGAAACAGTGGTTTTGTGGGCTGGGCCCAGGGTCCCCTTGCTATGTGCAGCCTAGGGACTTGGTAACAAATTGTTACAAATTTCTGTAGTACAAATTTCACTTATGGATTTTTTTAAGAAGTCAAGAATTGGGGTTTTGGAAACACTGCCTAGATTTCACAAGATGTATGGAAATGCCTGGATGCCCAAGCAGAAGTTTGCTGCAAGGGTGGGGCCCTCATGGAAAACCTCTGCTAGAGCAGTGCAGAAGGGAAATGTGGGGTCAGAGCCCCCACACACAGAGTTCCCACTGGGACACCACCTAGTGGAGCTGTGAGAAGCGGGCCATCATCCTAGAGACCCTAGAATGGTAGATCCACCGTCAGCTTGCACCACTGACACTCAAAGCCAACCTGTGAAAGCAGCCAGGAGGGAGGCTGTACCCTGTAAAGTCACAGGGGCAAAGATGTCCAGGACCATGGGAACCTACCTGTTTCATCAGTGTGATGTGGATGTGAGACATGCAGTCAAAGGAAACCATTTTGGAGCTTTAAGATTTCACAGCCACACTGGATTTTGGACTTGCCTGGGGTCAGTAGCCCCCTTTTTTTGGCCAATTTCTCCCATTTGTAATGACTGTATTTAACTAATGCCTGTACCACCACTGTATCTAGGAAGTAACTAAGTTGCTTTTGATTTTATAGGCTCATAGGCTGAAGGGACTTGCTTTTTTCTCAGATGAGACTTTGGACTGTGAACTTTTGAGTTAATGCTGAAATGAGATAAGACTTTGGGGGACTGTTGGGAAGGCATGCTTGGTTTTGAAATGTGAAGACATGGGATTTGGGACAGTCCACAGGCAGAATGACATGGTCTGGCTCTGTGTCCCCATCCAAATCTCATCTCGTAGCTCCCATAATTTCCACATGTGTGGAAGGGACCCAGTGAAAGATAACTGAATCATGGGGATGGGTCTTTCCCATGCTATTCTCATGATAGTGAATAAGTTATAAGATCTGATGGTTTTTCAAAACAGGAGTTTCCCTGCACAAACTCTCTCTCTTTTTGCCTGCCGCTATCCACATAAATGTGACTTGCTCCTTCTTGCCTTCCACCATGATTGTGGGCCTCCCCAACCATGTGGAACTGTAAGTTCATTAAACCTTTCTTTTGTAAATTGTCCAGCCTTGGGTATGTCTTTATCAGCAGCATAAAAACAGACTAATATACCAAGTGACCCATGGTTTCTATGCACACTGAAGTTTGAGAAATAACTATCTTTCCTCTCACAAATTCTATGACACATAGAAAAGGAACATATTAAGATCATAGCCACATTTCTAAAAAGGTAAGAGAGTTCAAAACCGAATTTTCTCAGTGATAAAATAATAGAACTGAAAAAACAACTGGTGAATTAACTTTCAAAAGAGAAATTATGACATTGCCGTAGTATTATACTATATCACACACATCAACTATATCAGCACCCAATAGTAATACATAGTATAATGGAAATTTCTTTCCTTGTATTATATAAATATTATGCTAATGTAGTTTTTACTTTAATAAAAGCCCTAATAAAAATAGGCTGTTTGGATATACTATAATTCAAATGGAGTAGTTAGCAAACCACGTAAGGCCAGGCCACATATATTTTGTTGTTATGTTTACTCAGCTTACTTTTATCTTTTCTGGATTCACAGCATCCTGAAAGTAGGTGTTATCTTTTTTCTACTTCCTAGTAGGGGATAGAGTGTAGAGTACACATTCATGAAGTAAATGTTTGTGGAATACATGAATAAATTAATAGCTGGAAATTCAATGTATATGTATTCTAGAAAACACATACATTTATATAAATAAAACCCAGAAATTAAAAAATAAAATTAATATTTTGCTACAAATAGCTATAAAAGAAAAGAAAAACACAGAGAAGTTGAAAATGAATATCTTGAAAATAAATAAGAAATAGTTATCCTGGCTGAACCTCAGTTAGTTAGCAAAGCACCCAGAATTTAAAATATGCTTGTTATAATCCAAGACATATTTTTATAATTGTGCAAAGTTGCTATTTCTAACATGTTAATCAGAAAGAAAAACTGATATTCTAGGATTCTGATGAGCTGATGTTTAATATAGTGGTTAATTATTAGTTGGAAAAAATCTAGATAAAGAAAAAGAACTCCAAAAAACTCGAAAGTTGAAAAAAAAAAAAAAAA
>NW_016811046.1:659892-677410 GCF_001698545.2 Rhinopithecus bieti
TCACAAGCATTCCTATACACCAATAATAGACAGAAAGCCAAATCATGAGTGAACTCCCATTCACAATTGCTACAAAGAGAATAAAATACCTAGGAATCCAACTTACAAGGGATGAGGAAGGACCTCTTCGAGGAGAACTACAAACCACTGCTCAAGGAAATAACAGAGGACACAAACAAATGGAAAAGCATTCCATACTCATGGATAGGAAGAATCAATACTGTAGAAATGGCCATACTGTCCAAAGTAATTCATAGATTCAATGCCATCCCCATCAAGCTACCATTGACTTTCTTCATAGAATTAGGACAAACAACTTTAAATTTCATATGGAACCAAAAAAGAGCCCGTATAGCCAAGACAATCCTAAGCAGAAAGAACAAAACTGGAGGTACCATGCTACCTGACTTCAAACTATAGTATGAGGCTACAGTAACCAAAACAGCATGGTACTGTTACCAAAACAGATATATAGACCAATGGAACAGGACAGAGGCCTCAGAAATAATGCCACACATCTACAACCATCTGATCTTTGACTAACCTAACAAAAACAAGCAATGGGGGAAAGGATTCCCTATTTAATAAATGGTGTTGGGAAAACAGGCTAGTCATATGCAGAAAACTGAAACTGGACCCCTTCCTTACACCTTATAAAAAAATTAACTCAAGATAGACCTAAAACCATAAAAATTCTAGAAGAAAACGTAGGCAATATCATTCAGGACATAGGCATGGGCAAAGACTTCATGACTAAAACACCAAAAAGCAAAGGCAACAAAAGCCAAAATTGACAAATGGCATCTAATTAAATTAAAGAGGTTCTGCACAGCAAAAGAAACTGTCATCAGAGTGAAGAAGTAACCTATAGAATGGGAGAAAAATTTTGCAATCTATCCATGTGACAAAGGGCTAATATCCAGAATCTACAAAGAACTTAAACAAATTTACAAGAAAAAAAAAAAAAAACATCAAAAAGTGGGTGAAGGAATAGAACAGACACTTCTCAAAAGAAGACATTTATGCAGCCAAAAATCATATGAAAAGAAAGCTCATCATCACTGGTCATTAGAAAAGTACAAATCAAAACCACAGTGAGATACCATCTCACACCAGTTAGAATGGCAATAATTAAAAGGTCAAGAAACAACAGTGCTGGAGAGGACGTGGAGAAATAGGAACACTTTTATACTGTTGGTGGGAATGTCAATTAGTTCAACCATTGTAGAAGACAGTGTGGTGATTCCTCAAGGATCTAGAACTAGAAATACCATTTGACCCAGCCATCCCATTACTGGGTATATACCCAGAAAATTATAAATCATTCTACCATAAAGACACATGCACACGTATGTTTATTGAATCATTATTCACAATAGCAAAGATTTGGAACCAACCCAAAATGTGGCATATATACACCATGGAATACTATGCAGCCATAAAGAAGGATGAGTTAATGACCTTTGCAGGGGCATGGATGAAGCTGGAAACCATCATTCTCAGCAAACTAACACAGGAACAGAAAACCAAACAGTGCATGTTTGCAGTCATAAGTGGGAGTTGAACAATGATACCACATGGAGACAGGGAGGGGAACATCACACACTGGGGCCTGTTGAACAGGGCAGCAAGGGGAGGGATAGCATTAGGAGAAATACCTAATATAGATGATGGGTTGATGGGTGCAGCAAACCATCATGGCATGTGTATACATAGTATGTTTTCCACATGTACCCCAGAACTTAAAGTATAATAAATTATAAAATATCTGATAATATTTCTTAGCGATACCTACATTTCTTTGAGAAATTGTGTTTGTTTTTCAATAAATATACCAATTTTGATTTCAATCTGAAAATTCAGCTCAATTTACTCTGATAGTTTGGAAATAGTCCTGTTATGCTATTCCATTTAAATTGTTAAAGATATTATTATTACTATTAGAAAGTTATAGAACACAAAAGCTTAAGGCCTTTTTTCTTTCACCCCAAAAAATAAAAAAAAAAATTAGTGGAAACCAACCCACCTCACTTTCAGCTTGAATTGAAAACAAACCTGCAATACTAATAGTTTTATTTTTAACTTGTATAATCCTCTAAGAATTATTAATATTCAGTCTAAGTTCAGTACATTGTTGACTGGACACCACAACATATCCTCCAATGATAATTTAATGAAAGTTACTAGTCCAACCTGTGTTGCAATAAACATACTACATTTTGTATTTGAGAGCTTAAAATACTGGTCATAAAGAAATTGTAAGAGCTTTGAATTAGGCTAATTATATATTTTGTGTAAGTTTTATAGCTCTGGCAACTTGGATTAGATAATTAACCTGTTCGATTCAAGCTGTCTAAATTTATAAAATGATGATAATATACCTACTATATGAAATTGTTCTGAGAATTAAATTTAAAAATCACCAAAAGAAGATCAACAAATTCATGAGGTGGTTACTGAAAAATTAATAAAATAGATAGACTACTAGCTAGACTAATAAAGGAGAAAAGGGAGAAGATCCAAATAAACACAATTAGAAATGACAAAAGAGATACTACAAATAACCATCAGCAACTGCTGTGAACACTTCTGTGCACAAAAACTAGAAAGTTTAGAAGAAAAGGATAAATCCCTGGAAATATACACCCTCCCAAAACTGTGACAGGATGAAATTCAAATGAGTAGACAGATAATAATCTCTGAAATTGAATCAGTAATAGATAGCCTCCCAACCAAAAACAGCCCAGGCCCAGATGGATTCACAGCTAAATTCTACCAGATATACAAAGAACTGGTACCATTTCTACTAACACTATTTCAAACAATTGAGGAAGAGGTACTCCTCCCTAACTCATTCTATGAGGCTAACATCATCCTGATACCAAAACCAGGCAGAGACAAAACAAAAACAGAAAACTTCAGGCCAATATCTTGATGAATATCAATTCAAAATTCTTCAACAAAATACAAGCAAATTGAATCCAACAGCACAACTAAAAGCTTATCCACTACAATCAAGTAGGCTTTATCCCCAGGATGCAAGGTAGGTTTCAACATATGTAAATCAATAAAAGCGATTAATCACATAAACAGAACTGAAGACAAAAACCACATGATCATCTCAATAGATGCAGAAAAGACTTTCAATAAAATTTAACACCTCTTCATAATAAAAACTCTCAATAAACTAGGTACAGAAATAACATACCTTAAAATTATGAATCATCTATGATAAACCCACAGCCAACATCATACTAAATGAGCAAAACATGGAAGTATTCCTCTTGAAAACCGAAACGAGACAAGGATGCCCTTTCTCATCACTCCTATTTAACATAGTATTGGAAGTCCTGGCCAGGGCAATCAAGCAAGAGAAAAAAGTAAAAGGCATCCAAATAGACAGAGAGGAAGCCAAAGTACCCCTGTTTGCAGAGGACATGATTCCATATCTAGAAAACCCCACAGTCTAGGCCCGAAAGATCCTTAAGCTGATAAAATCCTTCAGTAAAGTCTCAGGGTAAAAAGTCAACATACAAAAATTACTGGCATTCCTGTATACCAACAACGGTCAAGCCAAGCACCAAATCAGAAATGCAATCCCACCCACAATTGCTAAAAAACAAAAACAGAAAAAACACACCTAGGAATACAGCTTATTAGGGAGGTAAACAATCTCTACAATGGGAACTACAAAACACTGGTCCAAGAAATCAGGGATAACACAAACAAATGGAAAAACATTCTATGCTCATGGATAGGAAGAATCAAAATCATTAAAATGGCCATACTGCCCAAAGCAATTTATAGATTTCAATGCTAATCCTATCAAACTCCCAAATGACATTATTCACAGAATTAGAAAATAATATCTTAAAATAGCCAAGACAATCCTAAACAATAACAACAAAAATAAAACCCCCACAAAGCTAGAGGTATCACATTACCTGACTTCAAACTATACTATAGGGCTACAGTAACCAAAAGTACTGTTTTGATACTGATATGAAAACAGACATATATTCCAATGGAACAGAATTGAGAGACCAGAAATAAGGTTGCACACCTACAACCATGTGATCCTCCACAAAGCTGACAAAAACAAGCAATGGGGAAAGGACTCCCTAATCAATAAATGGTGCTGGGATAGTGGTTAGCCACATGCAGAAGATTGAAACTGGACCCTTTCCTTACATCATATACACAAATCAACTCAAGACAGATTAAAGACTAAAATGTAAAACCCAAAGCTATAAAAATCCTGAAAGACAACCTAGGCAATACCATTCTGGACAGAGGAACAGGCAAAGATTTCATGACAAAGACACCAAAAACAATTGCAACAAAAGCAAAAAATGACAAATGGGATCTAATTAAACTAAAGAGCTTCTGCACAGAAAAAGGAACCATCAACACAGTGAACAGACAACCTACAGAATGGAAGAAAACTTTTTCAAACTATGCATCTGACAAAGGTCTAATATCCAGCACCTATAACAAACTTAAATTTGCAAGAAAAAACAACTTCATTAAACAGTGGGCAAAGTACATAAACATAATTTTCAAAAGAAGACATACATGCAGCCAACAATCACAGGAAAAAAAAAAAACCTCAAAATCAGTTATCATTAGAGAAATGCAAATGAAAACCACAATTAGATACTATCTTACAACAGTCAGAATGGCTATTACTAAAAAGTAAAAAAAATAACAGATGCTGGCAAGGTTGAGGAGAAAAGGGAATGGTTATTCACTGTTGGTGGGAGTGTAAATTAGTTCAGTGATTGTGGAAAGCAGTGTGAAGATTCCTCAAAGAACTAAAAACAGAACTAATATTCGACCCACTCACAGCATAACTGGGTATATACCCAAAGGAATATAAATTGTTCTATGATAAAGGCACATGCCTTTATGTTCACTGCAGCACCATTCACAATAACAAAGACATGGAATCAACCTGAATCCCAATCAATTGTAGACTGGGTAAAGAAAATGTGATACATAGACACAATGGAATACTATGCAGCTTCAAAAGAGTGAGATCATGTCTTTTGCAGGAAGATGAATGAAGTTGGAGCAAACTAATTATCCTTAGCAAACTAATTCAGGAACAGGAAACCAAATACCACATGTTTTCCCTTAGCACCACTTATAGTGGGTGCTATATGATGAGAGCACATGGACATATAGAATGAAATAACAGATACTGGGACTTCACCTGAGGGTGAAGGATGGGAGGAGGGAAAGGACCAGGAAATATAACTAATGCATACTAGGCTTCATACCAGGGTGATAAAATAATCTGTACAACAAAACCCCATGACATAAAGTATACCTATATAACAAACCTGCACATGTACCCCTGAACCTAAAATAAAAGTTTCAAAAAAAAAAAAAGAAAATTGGTAGTTTTGTAAAAAATAGCATTAAAAATATATTATCAAAGAACACAATTATAAAATGAATACATTGAATATAATTCTTAAATATTCATTGAATAACAATTTTTTTAGTTTTTCACCCATTATATTTGAGGTTCTTACTCTAATATAAAACCTTTCATATTTACTTTAACTGTTTTTCTCTGAGTGCATTATCATCTTCCGACCAAAAGCAAATTATCATCACCCCACTGACCTTAAAAATAAAATAAGTTTTAACTATTGTTCTTAAGAGAATAAATCTAAATTTCTCTCAGTGTTGACCACTGTCCTGTTCGATTAAGGTTATTTCTGCCTATAGCCACTGAGATAAAGGGAATTTAAACATCATGCAATACTTTGAAAGGAAGAATGATGCATAGTGTTAAGTAGGCAATATGGGGACAAAGTAAAGTGAACAATTGGATATGAAACATTAACAAGGTGTTTCTCAGAGTAAACATTGCAAAAGCGTGCTACTTATGGTTTATAGAAAGACGGCAATCATTGAGGCTCACAAACATAATTTCTCAAACAGAAACCCTGATGTAAACTGGCGATATCATCTCTCAACAGTTCTGAATTTCAGCTATGAATATTAATGTCTAAAGTTTTATCATGACCACAGTCCTACAAATGCATTTCAACTAGAGTGATTAAAAATGTCTCTGGAATGATCATTCATTAGTAAATATGATATAATTATTTTCTATTATTCTATGCATATTTTAAACCTTAATTGATCCTTCACAAGTGCGATCAAAACTGTATAGATGTGCCATTTTCACTATCTGGAGTTCAGTTTGCATACGTGTGTATAGACTGAAAAAGTCAAGTATAACTTAAGAAGCAATTTTAACAAATGCATGTAAATATAAATTCATAAAACAAAAACAACAACTTCAGGTAACCTTATAGAGCTCTATAGATAAAAGAAATGTTTATGAGACATATAAGAACGCCTAAGAAACATGAACAAAGCAAGTATCTGAAGGAGATTTTGGCCCAGTTTTTCATGTATGGAAGTCTTGCCTCTTAGCCATAAATCAATTTTCCTTTATACCAAATGCCTGTAAACTAGTCCTTGTATAGTACACCTAATTATGTCACATCAGGGATTTCCATGTTTCTTTGACTTAAAATATGTAGTAAACAGAACAGATCAATCACCTAAACTAATCAAAATTCTGCAATATCTCCCTACTCCACTGAAATAAGGCTAATACCTTTTAGTATGACTCCTGAAGCACAGCAAACTCATACACTACATTTGAACATATCCCTCCAGCAACCTTTACTCAAGTCATGATTTTCTGCATAATATTCCCCAGATTGTCACATAGCACCTTTGATCAGGCTATTCCCTGGATGTTTAGTCTCTACTGAAAGCCATCCTTCTCAGGTCTAGCTCAAAAGCTATCTGCCCCAGGTGAGTTTCTCAAGATAATTAATGGATTCTTCCTCTGACCACAGTATACTGAACTCTTCCTTCCTTTAGTACACATCAATGATTTGTTAGATAGTTACTAATGTGCTTCCCCCAACAGAGGTTTACTGTTTCACAGGCACCAGTTTTGATCATCTTTCTGTACTCCTAGTACATAATTCATCTAAATGCTCAAAAAGCATTGAAATGCACAGAAATATAAGCTGTAGGCCTTGCTACCCGCTCTGGGAAATCACTTAATATTTCAGTATATTGTTGTTTTCTTCCGTTTTAAAAAATACCTGGTTGATGAGAATGATTAACACTATGAAATGAAACACCCTCAGCTTGAAAGAAGGTGCATTTGAGGTATTGTTACTATGATTCATGGTATATTTTATACTTGCATTTGTGGACCCACTTCTTAGAGACAGAAAAAAATAGATGTAATTTTTATGTTCTTGAAGTATCATAAGTTGCTGCTAAATGTTAACACAGTGGCAACGAACACATGGAATACAGAAAGTCTCCTTCTTTGATATGCACATTAAAATAGTGGTATTTACACCTGAATATTTTAATGTTTTGATCTTTTAACCAGCTTCTTAATGGAATGTGCATGTTTTTTACTTATCAGAATTGTGAGCTAATTTGAACTCTTCACTAAATTACCCTTTCCTCTGACCCTATAAGGAAGAGTCACACTGAGTTCTCACTTGTCTGCTTTTTAAAATGACCAGAATCCTTTAAAAATGACTTGTAACATTAACCTTATCCCATCCCATCTGTTACCTGAATCCATGGCCATCTGTCATTTTCTGCAGCTGTCCACGCATTTATAAGCCCCTTCTTATTAAGACGTGCATAGTAGGGATACCATTTTTGGAGTCCAAAAAGAGCTCGGTGAGTAGAGGAAGCCGTGATTTGCTGGTTTGATATAATTCCACCTTCAATTCCCAATGGGCCTGAGCACTCTGAGAACAAAAACAGGAAAAATATGAATGTATTTAAAATAATGCATGTACAACATGTGTCTGTTAGATTTGATAGGATTTTTTTTTAATGATTTGAATTTGCACTACCATGCCATTTACTCCTCATTCCCTTTACAGATCTGTTATTGATCTCTACATTAAGGAAACAACTCTTGCTTCTCATGACACTATCTTCTTTCTTAGCTTTGAAAGTAGTCACTTAATAGACACTTCCCTTCTGCATTATGATTCTGGTGTCTGTACTGATAATTTTTGGTTGTTGATCACGTCAACAAAAGCATAATGCTCTTGAAAGGCTTATCTCATATTTTATTTTCCTGGAGATTAGCATGCCTCAGAAATTACAAGCTCTCAACAAATATCTTTCCATCCATTATTTCTTGATTATCATAAAGCTGAGTTTTGTCAAAATCATTTTGTATTGATTTAGCATTTCTCATGTCTATAAACTTTATAACTTAAAATTTTGTAGCCACCATCAGTTATGCTTCCACAACAAAAGGAAAATGGGTAAATCTGTTAACATTTAAAAATATTATTATAATAACCCATGATATGTTATAAATTATAAAATATATGTAGATAAATTATTTTTCTAAAGAGAGCAGGTAAACTCTCTGACAACATTATACGTGACAATGTGTACAACTCAGTAAATCAAGATATTAAAATACTTATTAGCACTTTAGTTCCAAATTCACAATTCTACATATTGGGATTCTGCATGTATATCTTTAAATTTGCAACTGAGAAACCTTAGGAAAATCGTTGTCCATATGAATTTCGTAAATATATGATTATTATATGCATCAAAAACGACTATGTCTCAGATACCAATGTGTGTTAGTTTTTATCAAATTAGGATATGGAGGGTAATCCACCTCTTTAAAACACTGTACAGTCATATATTTGAATATTTATATACTAAAATCTAGTATATAAATTCGTTAATTGCGTTTTTATAAATTTGCGAGCAGAAGGTACCATTTCTCTTTAAATTCAGTTGTGAAAATTCAGAATAAGTCAGCGGATATGATATAATGACAAAGATTTTCCTTCAGATCTTCATTATAACATTCTGCAGTAACTATAACTGAATATTTGCCAAACTTAATTTGTAATGACATATTATATAAAATATACTACAATAATTTATCAGAATTTCTGAAAATAAGAATAAAGTTCATTGACACTATTAAATAGCAGTATATGCACGTCAACTTGATTGGTGATTATGACCAAGTACATTTTAGATTTTAATTATTATCAAAACCCAGCGGTTGTCAGTAATTAAATGTTCACACTTAGACTGAGGTTGAAAATATGAAAAAAATTAGCAGCCGAATTATAACATTTTTGAAAGTTAGGAAGGTATTTCTCATTGTTAACCATGTTTTAATTGTCATAAACATGCTTCTTTTCTATTCCATGCTCAGATAGTAAGTAGCTCTGACGACTTTCAAATTTTCAAATTTTTTTATAAAGAAGATAAAAATATATGGATGAGTAATTATCTTCATCAGACTGTATTAGTAAAGACAATATCAATACAGTATAAATTGCATCTTTGCCATTGACAAAAAATTACTTGGCATGATACATTTAGATAATAAGATCTTTCTTTAACATGTAATTAAGACTGTTCAGCACTTTATGAAGGTATACTATATCACTTTAGAATCATTAAATTAAGAAGCCATTCATTAGTAGAATTGAAGTCTTAAGAGCTGCAGATAATAATCTGGTTTTCATATTCCCAAAACTTAACATTAAAAGTTCAGATATTAAATCTTTGGACCCTTATTTTGCTTTCCATTTTAAACTTCAAGATCTTTACAGACTTGATAAACGTACTAAGAAACTTTCATGATGACACTGTGATTTTAATAATGGCAGGAGCCTAGCTTTTTAATAATATTGTCATCAAAGGGGTCTCAAGCATCTTGTCCTTGGTTTGTAAAATGTTTGGATGGAAAACTGAAGCCGGCAGGGAGATCTTTTATTGCAGGCCATTTATTGTAGGCCAGTAAGTAGACTAGCAGAGCTAGAGAGCCAGAATTGATTAATGAGCTGTAGGACAGACTTAAAAATAACTCTGTGCCATTTAGTCGCATACCTCTTAAGACCTTATGCTGAATTAGATATCTTCACAGAATTTGTAACTATTTTAAAACAGAGAGTACATCTCAAATCACAATATCCTATAATTCTACTTCGTTGGTTAATCTATCAACCTCCCTTTAGTAGCTAACATATCAGGAAACTCATTGGCTCTGAACTGTTGTATTATCATATAAGCCAAATACCAATGAGCGATTCTGAAAATATATATGTGCAACTCACTCTGCCATAAGGCTCCCAGTCTTTGCTATGCTCTTTAGTCCTGCATATTAATTCTTTCAAAAAAACATAATTCAGGCTGGGCACAGTGGCTTATGTCTGTAATCCCAGCACTTTGGCAGACTGAGGCAGGCGGATCACCTGAGATCAGGAGTTTGAGACCAGACTGACCAACATGGTGAAACCCTGTCTCTACTGAAAATACAAAAATTACCTGGGCGTGGCAGCATGTGCCTGTAGTCCCAGCTAACCGGGAGGCTGGGGCAGGAGAATCGCTGGAAGCCAGGAGGCGGAGGTTGCAGTGAGCTGAGATGGCACCACTGCACTCTGGTCTGGGTAACAGAGTGAGACTTAATCTCAAAAAACAAAACAAAACAGAAAAAGCAAAACAAAAAAAAACCCACAATTCAAATAATATATATTGACATGATGTATTTATTTAGGGCTATATCTTATACAAAGTATTTTTGCATGAGCTATCTCATTGCCATGATGTCAAATGTACAAATATTGCCAGTCCTTAATTCTATATTGTTGCTTTAAACAAACAAACAAACAAACAGAAATATCCCCCCAAAACCCAATTTCCAACATTTGCATACCATACTCTGTCACTTACATATATTCAAAAAAGGCCACCAAAGGAAGCATGACTGTGATGGGGGTTCTTGAGTGAAGTGTGAGTCTGTGAGTTGTCAAGGTACTGCTTTGAGTTTCTGATTCTGCATTTTCCTACTTTTTAACATTGGGGTTATGATGACACTTAATTTATCAGTTGTGAAGAAGATAATAAAAGCTTTGTTTTTGGAACTATAAATTGCTGAAAAAATAATGAGCTTGGTTCTGTAAGGTCATTTGCATGCTTCTCTTTAGAGGACCTCAATTGAGGTAATCCTGGCTTTTTAGCCCCTTTCTAGTAGGAGCTAAGTATGTCTCACTGTTACATTCTTAGATGCTCACGGTGGCTTGTACACAGGAAAAGCCCAATAAATATGCACTGAACGTTATTATTGGGGGCTTTTTTTCTCCTAAACAGTAAAGTAATAAGCAAATCCAAGCCTTAGATTTATTTCACTCTGCAAAGTTATCACAACAGCAGATTTTCTTCACTAATCATGTGGACCACAATCAAATGGATGTCATCACAATAAAAGGTTCAAAATCCAATTTCCTTTTGCCTGTGCTATCCAATTCCCCAATATTCTATTAAATTCAACAGTTATAAAAACCAGTGAAGGAATTACAATTCAGAATGCAAATGATTATACACCTAAGATTAAGTGACCTGAAATAATTAATAACAGGATACTTCAAAAGAAAGATAATATGAAAATATACATTGCTTTTACTATCAACAAATGAGAGAAGATATATGAAATGATATTTGATGAAGTAATTAATGTCAGATGAGAACGCTGAAGTTTGAAAAGTGTACCTACATGTGTTTTCTCATATAATCTTTGAAATTCTTTGAAATAATACTTCAAGAAAAAAATGTTATCAGGCTTATTTGATGAATTAGAAAAATTGTGAGGAGGGAAGTTAAGCCTGCAAAAGATGACTCTGTAATTTAATGTGTAGAGTTCAGTAATTCTTCAAAATTTGACTCAGATCTTTTCCTTCTGCTATATTATGTGAGGCATACATACTTCCACATCCTGGGGGAGGCAACAGGAACATTAACATAGAATGAACATACAAGATATCACTAGTAACATTCAGGATGTAACAGAGCTTTCACACGTTGGGATCCACTATAACAGTACATGACAATGTATGGCACTGATATGGTATGTCTCTGTGTCCCCAACTAACTTTCATGTTGAATTGTAATCCATAGTCTTGGGGGAGGGACCTGGTGGGAGGTGACTGGATCATGGGGAAGGGCTTCCTCTTTGATGTTCTCATAACGGTGAGTGAGTTCTCATGAAATCTGGTGGTTTAAAAGTGTGTGGCACATCTCTTTTCACACTCTCTCCTGCTGCCATGGGAAGACATGCTTGCTTCCCCTTTGCCCTTCCCCCATGATTGTAAGTTTCCTGAGGCCTTCCAGTCATGCTTCCTATACAGCTTGCAGAATGGTGAGTCAGTTAAACTACTTTCTTCATAAATGACCCAGTCTCAGGCAGTTCTTTATAACAATGTGTGAATGAACCAATACAGGCATTCAGTCACAGAATTAAATACCTAGAGTTTATAGTGGTGTGTGTCTCCTACAAATAAAATACAATAAATACAAATAAAATGCTACCATATTACCTGCCATTTGTATTGTTTATTTACCTTTCATATTTATTTTTTAGAAGTAATTCCCTCCAAAAATATTTATTAAATGTTCACTAAAATTGAAGCTTGCTGCTAGATACTGTGAGGAATATAATCTTTACCTACAAAGGGGTTCTCTATCTTGTGGGAAAACAGATGGGCACTCATAAACATGTGGATGAGTTGTGGACCAGAGAAGTACTGGACGTGGTTTGAGCATAGAAGCAGATTTTCACATCTCAACCTAAAATTAGCCTGATACCATCACTGGCCTATATTCTGCTTATCTAATATGGATAGGCTAATTCCATTCTTATTAATTTATTGACCTCTAAGTATATGCTCATCCATCCATCACTCCATCTGTTCATTTAATTCAGTTTTGAAAATATGTGTTTTTTGAAGCCCTTCTACATATTAGGCACTTTTCTAGGTAGTGGTGACAAAGGGATAAATAAGGCAGAAAAGGTCTCTGCTCTTAAAAGATTCATACTCCAGTGGAGAGACAAATAATAAACAAACACTTAAACAAGAAAATACCATGAAGTGGTATGTGCTATGAAGGAAAAGAGTGAATCAAGTGTGAGTATCAGGTGATCAGAGATGGTCTTTCTGAGAGGCTACACCAAGTCTGATCTCTGAATGGGAAGAAGGAGCTGGCTATGTTTACAGTACTGGTTTCCTGAAGGGGCTTCAGTGTAATGGGGAGACACATAGAAATAAGAACACTTTTATATAATATGGCAGATGTTGTGATGGTGAATGCAGAAGATTCAGTGGGAGAAGTAAAAAGGGAATAATAATCTAGCGTGGGACTCTGGAAATGATTCCTGGAAAAGAATAGGAGCTTACATAGTGGAGAGAGGAGACAGGATAGACACAGGCAGGAAACAGGCTGCTCTGATGAGGGAATTAGAGGCAGTTCAGTATCACGAGATCAAGATGGGTTGGTGGGGGAATGGTTAAGAGATGAAGTGCAGAAGTAGAAAAATACTAGATTATTTTGCGGAAGACTGTGATGATAGAATTTGGTTCTGTTAGTGATGGGGAGTTTTTGAAGGACTCTATGACCACATTTTCATTTAATTTAGATCATTCCCACTGTGCCATAAACAGTAGATTTAAGAGGGGACAAAACTATGTCCAAAGAGTGAGCTACTACAGTTGTCCATGTGAAAAATAATGCAGACCTGAAAGAGGTGTGGAGAAGAGGAAGAGTTTAGAAATATTTAAGAGGTAGGCAGAACTAGCAATGATTAGATGCAAGGTAGAGGAGAGAAATGGAGTGTGAGTTTCAAAGGCTCCAGAGAGCAAACATAGGTGTTTCCTTTCACTGAGATTGGCCATGTTTCACACATAACACCACTGGACCAAATTCCTCTCTTAAAATTTATCAAAAATCATTCTTGCTGTTGGATTGAACATGGGAGGATTTGCTTGTCTTGCCTTCCTTCTCTTGCTATACTGATTTTGGTGGGCTACTCTCAACATCTCTCATATCAACCAGGCTGCAGGGACAGGATTGAGATGTGAAAATCTGCTTCTATGCACAAACCACGTCCAGTACTTCCCTGGTCCACAACTCGTCCATATGTCTATGTGTGCCCATCTGTTTTCCCACAAGATAGAGAACCCGTTTGTAGGCAAAGATTATACTCCTCACAGTATCTAGCAGCAAGCTTCAATTTTAGTGAACATTTAATAAATATTTTTGGAGGGAATTACTTCTAAAAAATAAATATGAAAGGTAAATAAACAATACAAATGGCAGGTAATATGGTAGCATTTTATTTGTACACTTCATTTTTAATTAAAAATCATTTACACTTACATGCTCTCAAAGGTACACAGATATAGAGGTCTTCTTTAGAAATTGTTTATATGCTGAGTAAAGAAGAGCACTTGTTTATTACTTTAAAAAAAATGTAACTGGTAGTGGTCTGAGTCTCTTCTCTTTCAAATCGCTGCCACACAGCATTACCAGGTATTTCTGAAATTCCCCATTGTTACCTCTAGAGAGGGCATAGTGGCAATTCTATCAATGCTGAATACAAAAATAGAATATGGTAGTAGAATATGGTAGTCTGCATTTCCTGGCTGGAAGATCTGTGTTCATGCATCCTTGGTATTGTGCTTGCTTTTGTCAGGTACAACAATAATCCTAAATTAATGAGTCCATTCAACATTGGCTACCAGAGGATTTCAGGCATCTTTTACATAGCCATTTAAAATAACTACATTGTCTGAATTGTCTGAGTAGACTGGAAATGCCTTCTGACATGACGCCCTGCTGTTCAGACTAATACTGAGCAAGTGAGTCACCTGGCAGGTTTAGCAGGAGCAGCTGGGCTAGCTGGGGCCAAACTTCAAGTGCCTCCCCAGAGCTACTTTTCTGCTTTGGCCAAGTGGGATGTGAATAAAATAGCTTCAAAGTGGAGTCCTTCTCACTCTGCAAACTCATTCTCTGGAGTGTGGCAAAGAATGGCTTCTGCATTTTATTGATCTTGCAGCTGACAAGTAAGCAGTGCCTCAAGATGTCTCACATCTTGTTCCTGAGTGTGCTGATTAAGCCTTTCAAATAAGTGAGATGCACAGCTGAATCCATAACAGGAATGTACTGCTTTCATTTGTTCTATCTCAATATCCAGACATCTTCAGAATGAAAGGATTTCAAATTAAAGCCATGTAAGAAACAAATCTCCTTTAAACATCTCCAGTCCTCCCTTTCTCCAAGCATCTCATCTTATACGAGTGAGTCCTCTGCTGTGCTTAGTATAGTGTGATAATTGTGCTGAATGCAAGCACTGGTGAATGGATTAGTGATGACCTCCAGTACTGCAGAAATTAATGCTGATTCAAATATAAGCTTTCCTCTGTGCCACTTGGACCACAGCCTTTCTTTTATTCCTAGCATTTGTTTTATTTTAGAGTTGTCTTGAGACCAGGCTTTAATTGGTGAGGGAGGGATCAAGGTCACTCTTTCTCATGCTGTGAACTGAGGGTTAATTGGAACCCTAAAGTTTTTTTTGTTTGTTTGTTTTTGTTTTTTAATGAGTCTTGTCAGCTAAGCCCCCCATGCATTTGATTTGATTTCTCTCAAGGCTATCATTTTTTTCTGGTGTGTTAGGAAGTTGTATCAGAAGAAAGAGGACAATGGATGGAGTGAAGATGGAAAGCTTAAGAAAGGGTGATTCAGGAACAGGGCCTGAATATTCCAGTTCAGGTGTAGGAGATGCAGAAATGGCCAAAAAGTTTCCCGGATACAGAGTGAGAATGTGAAGGTGAACATGCACCACACAGCCTTAGCTTCACTTACTCATTCCCAGATTCCTGCAGAGCACCCCCTGGGTGTCAGCCTCTGGTCATGACACTGAGAATAATCATCGTCAAAGGAAAGAAAATGAAAATTCCACTTGGTGATGTTAGTCTCCCTCCACACTGAGCAATTGCGTCTTTGTATCAGGGTATAAACATTACATACAGTCACAGTAACCTTCCTTAGGAAAACCAGTAATTAAGAAATACTCAATATTGTTTTCAAAAATTAGTTAAACTTACTTGGATTCCATATAAAATGCATGTGTACTTTAAAGAAAAGGCTGTTTCTTCCTATCAGATGGGCAGCATAGCTTAGATAAATGCTAATTTTCCTCACAATTGTGAATACTGTGATTCTGTGATATTTTGCTGGGAAAACATTCTCTCAATTTTATTAGGACCTGTATTCTATTATTTTCCATATTGAAAGCTCAGAAGGTGTCCAGGTTAAATGAAGAGGAACAGCAATTTGTGCTTTTTTTTTTTTTTTTCCTCTGAGAAAACCCCTTTTACAGGTAGAGACGATGCCTTTTGCATTATTTAGGTTTTAAAAGCACTTAGCACAGTGCTTACAAATGGGCAGTTCTCAATATTATGGGTTAAAGTAAACTAAAACAAATTATTGCTTTTTGGAATTACTTTTCTTTCTTTTTTGAAGGTGGATTAGTCCTCTGAATGTGGATATTATCACTATAAGGATTCAACATACTGGGAGGGTATTAAAATCAGAAATGCTTTCTTCACTGCCAGGCTTAAAAATATATAAGCATCAGCTCTTGGAGGTAGGGAAAATACTATGTTTGGAATGAAAACCACATTTATAAAGTCACAAATGCAATTACCAGCCATCTAGCTATTTCCTTCAAAATGTGGCTATATTTTCTTCACACTGTGTGTTATCTCAAGCCAATTATGATATATTATCAGTTTAAATTAATTGTTTTCAATTCAGGAAAAATGAAGCCCATGAATAAACTAAACTATAATAAAAATTTTTCTATTAATATTTCTCAAACTGATTTGTGAGCATATTGATGCAGAATAATGGCTATTATTTAAATAGTAGAGCCTATGAACTCTTGCATTCAAAGGCCAAAATTCTTATTGAGATAATTCACAAAAGTTGACAAAATCTAAGATGATTATCCTCTTATCACAGTAAACAGTTCTGCTGTAGGACAACAGAAAAGTTCACGGTAGTTTGCTTAAGATGCATTCTTTTAAAACGGAAGAGTATTTGGATTTTTCAAGTGGTAAAAACTATGTGGATTGATGAGACATTTGTCTGTAAACTTGAAAGCCTGAAATTCAAAAACCTATAGCTGTACACCTGTTCTTGCTTTCTGACAAAACATATATCTACATAGGAAAGAGCTAAGAAGGGTATAATGTTAAGATTAAAATGCTGAAAGAGGGACTGAGTTGCTTGAAGGAACATGAGTCAAATACAAAATGTAAATATTCAAACAGTATTGTGTAGAAGACAGATTTCCATGCTTTTAAGTTATTTATATGTGTTAAGATTTTTTGGCAAATGCACATCAAGCTAAGTGCCCTAAGGCCTTTGATGTTTGGTTATAAAACAATATTACTGCCATGTCAGGCACTGATTTTTATTTGAGAGATAAATCATAGTTCCAAACCCAGTTACCAGCTATATCTAGTTATTTCGTTTTCTGTAAAATGTAGTTATCTTTTCTTCACACTGGATGTTAATTTAGGTCAAGTATGAAATCTTAGTGTTCCAGAGGTCAAAA
>NW_016811046.1:677931-695427 GCF_001698545.2 Rhinopithecus bieti
TTTTTTTTTTTTTTTTCCTCTGAGATAATACCCTTCTTACAGGTAGAGACGATGCCTTTTGCATTATTTAGGTTTTAAAAGCACTTAGCACAGTGCTTACAAATGGGCAGTTCTCAATATTATGGGTTAAAGTAAACTAAAACAAATTATTGCTTTTTGGAATTACTTTTCTTTCTTTTTTGAAGGTGGATTAGTCCTCTGAATGTGGATATTATCACTATAAGGATTCAACATACTGGGAGGGTATTAAAATCAGAAATGCTTTCTTCACTGCCAGGCTTAAAATATATAAGCATCAGCTCTTGGAGGTAGGGAAAATACTATGTTTGGAATGAAAACCACATTTATAAAGTCACAAATGCAATTACCAGCCATCTAGCTATTTCCTTCAAAATGTGGCTATATTTTCTTCACACTGTGTGTTATCTCAAGCCAATTATGATATATTATCAGTTTAAATTAATTGTTTTCAATTCAGGAAAATGAAGCCCATGAATAAACTAAACTATAATAAAATTTTCTATTAATATTTCTCAAACTGATTTGTGAGCATATTGATGCAGAATAATGGCTATTATTTAAATAGTAGAGCCTATGAACTCTTGCATTCAAAGGCCAAAATTCTTATTGAGATAATTCACAAAAGTTGACAAAATCTAAGATGATTATCCTCTTATCACAGTAAACAGTTCTGCTGTAGGACAACAGAAAAGTTCACGGTAGTTTGCTTAAGATGCATTCTTTTAAAACGGAAGAGTATTTGGATTTTCAAGTGGTAAAACTATGTGGATTGATGAGACATTTGTCTGTAAACTTGAAAGCCTGAAATTCAAAACCTATAGCTGTACACCTGTTCTTGCTTTCTGACAAAACATATATCTACATAGGAAAGAGCTAAGAAGGGTATAATGTTAAGATTAAAATGCTGAAAGAGGGACTGAGTTGCTTGAAGGAACATGAGTCAAATACAAAATGTAAATATTCAAACAGTATTGTGTAGAAGACAGATTTCCATGCTTTTAAGTTATTTATATGTGTTAAGATTTTTTGGCAAATGCACATCAAGCTAAGTGCCCTAAGGCCTTTGATGTTTGGTTATAAAACAATATTACTGCCATGTCAGGCACTGATTTTATTTGAGAGATAAATCATAGTTCCAAACCCAGTTACCAGCTATATCTAGTTATTTCGTTTTCTGTAAAATGTAGTTATCTTTTCTTCACACTGGATGTTAATTTAGGTCAAGTATGAAATCTTAGTGTTCCAGAGGTCAAAAAAAAAAAAAAAAATCTAAGAGATGAAACAGGAGGCCATTGCAGGTGCCAAAGAAAGACATACTGAGCTTTCTCTAATACCAGTACACTTTGAAAAGTTGTGGAAGAAATTACAGAGAGCAAAATGGAGCCTAGGAAAGTATAGTAGATGATTTGTTCATTTGAATTCTACAGACATCTATATTATGCATTTACTTTTAAAAATGTAAGAACATATTTTTCATTTAGAAGATAATAGGTCATACCTGCATAACTACAGAAGTAATAGGATTGGGTCAGGGACCTAAACATTCCTGCAATTAATTTCCAAGCCTGCGCTCAAAGTCACAACCTCAGCTGTGCTGTGTTTCGTCTTTCCAAATTAAAAAAATAAATTGCCAGCATTTCCAGTATAAAATTGAAATAGAGGAAGAATTCTTGATAATATGCGTTTACTAATTGAACCTTCCTACAAATAAAATTGACACAAGTGTTTTAAATATTGTATTTACAGTGGCTTTGGTAATCCTGAAAGGAATAATTCAACATAGAACTTTAAACATAACAAATGTAAAGCTACTAAAACAAAGGATGGTTTACCAGTCTTAGAATATCTAGAAGGATTTAATCGAGTAACAATTTTATTATAAACCTGTTGAAGCTAAGCCAGCTTTTCATACATTATCTCTTATTCAATAGAGATTCATACTGGATGTGTTTTATCATGTAATGAATATGGATCAGCCTATTGAAATAGGAAAGTTGACTTCTGTTTCTTTTCAAATTTATTGTATGTAACAACAAAGTGTATGCTGACATGTAGTATCCGGGTTAAATGCTTATTTTGTTGAACAATATTTGTAGTAAAAACAATATACAGAATTTGCTAATACTACCCAATAATGCATACATACATACATTTTAGACAAGTAAAACTATTTAAAAATATTAAATCTAGATTTAAATCTTTAGCTGCTGAAATGGGTATGGAATATTAGCAGTGTTCAACAAAATATCAATAATGGGATAAATTAGTATTTTCTAAAATGTTGCAGTAGAATACGTTATTGCTATAGAGTTTGGCCTAGTGATTAAGTAAATAAATATACTTCTTATAAACATATTAAAAAGTATGACAAATACAAAGTTTTAAATAATCCTTTGCTTGTCCATTATGAAGCAGTAAATTTTGAAAAAAAAAAGCCAAAATAGAATTACCTGCTTCCCTTAAGCTTTTAAAGAAAAGAGGAGATTTAATATATATATATATATATATATATTCCATTTTGGCTTTATAAAAAAGACTAATTTCCTCTATGACATTTTCATTCTACAAATGTTGGCTAGGTCACCACTCTAGTATGTTAATTAATGGGGATGAACAGGAACTAGGTAGAGACTATAAAGTCACAACATAAAAATGATGCTATTCATTATCACAAAATGAAAAAACAGAATTAATTTCATATCAAAAATTCTGTACAAATGAGACCGTGACTGGATTTTCTTAAATCATTCTTTTAGTCCAGTGCTTCAAAACCAGTAAATGGATATTTTAACTTAATAGTCTTATGGATACAGCAGGATATAGTTATTCTTTTAATATAAAAGGAAGATCAATTGCATAAAATACACAAAGCAAACCAGAAATGTAAATTTTACCTTACATTAGTAAGAAAGTATCTCATTAGTTTAACATATTTCTTTAATTACTAAAATCCTCTTAAACTACAAAGAAAAAAAAAAAGGAAAAATTGTGTGAGTGAGCTAAAAATTGCTAAGGCAAGGGGTTATGATAATATATCCTTAGTGCTTTCATATTTTGAAAAGTTATCAGCTCAGCTAACTAAAGCTTCATAGATAAAAAGATAAAAAGAAAACAGAATCACTCAGTTTATATTTATAGATTAATTAGATTAATTTATAGGTGTACAACTTCATCAGATCATACAATTTACAAATGCAGGTACTTTAATTGGGAAATAACAATGGTAACAAGTATAGTGTAGTGGTAATTTATAATATACACAAAGCACCTTACTGAGTCTTCACAAACTTTCTATTATATCAGTTTATTAAAACTGTCCCTCATTGCAATTTTGGTTAAGGACATGAAGGCAAATACAGGTACAAAAATCTCTATTCTGAACAGAACCCTAAAGAAAAAGTGTGTCCTACTTCATGGAAGCATTTGAGTTGTGACGCCAGAAAGTTTTGAGTTGGAATTTCTACCCTACCACTTAACAGCTATGTGGCTTTGGGGAAATTGTTTAATCTTTCAGCAGCTCCAGGTTAATCCAGTGGTGTACACATTTTGATGCACATTAGGATTACATAGGAAGCTTTTAAAAATGCCAATGCCAGGTCACATCTCATACAGTACCAATTAAATTAGAATGCCTTGGGGTACGAGCCAGACATACATATTTTTAAAGTTCACAGTGATACCAATATACAGCAAAGTATGGGAACTGTGCTGGTTAACCATGTGTATTCCAGGGAGAGTAACACCCATCTTACGGGGTTTGTTTCATAAGTTTGAAATAATGCATGGTTAGCATATAGTAAACTATATGGCAACAAATATGCCTTCAGTAAATGGTAGCTTTTACATTGTTGTTGTTTTACTGTAATAAAACAAAAATAAGAGATTAAAAAGTCATAGTTGGAGGAGACTGACCTCTTTTACTACCTGGAGACACATGTTTTAAACATATGCTACCAGTTCAGCCATGTTTTACATGCATTCGGTTTTTTTTCACAGAAATAAAAATGGAGTAGAACATCTACTCCCATTTTCCATGCAAAATTTTATTCAATAATTGAATACAAACATAAGCACAATTATTAATCATGCGCTGTTACTGAAAATGATTCAAACTATCATGCCACTTGGCATCTCCTTAATACCATATTTATCATCAGATATTTCTGTCACCAAAGCATTCAAATTGTCAGATAAAATCTTTTCCTGGGGGAAATATAAACTATGGCTTCTTGTAATGAATGGAAATGAAATGATTCCCCACAGTATATTGCCAGACTCACTGGAAATAAAAATAACTAATTAAATCATCTTAGTTTAAAATAGGTCTGGCTCTGTCAAGCACTTTCTTCATTGTGGTGCAAAATGAGGATGTCCTATGGAAAATTTTCATATTAACACTTTGATAAATCAGATTACAACTCTGAAAAGCACATTTATAATCGAGTTTTTTCCCCAATTTAATATCTGAGTAATCTTATCTTTAGGATAAACGGAGATAAAGTTTTACCTGCTGGCAATTTTGTTGGAGCAATCAAAGAAATCTGATTTCCTGAAGTCCACAAATGAGAGTAAAGTAACAAACCATTTCCCCCAAAATTGAATAAGACCTGATTTCTGTATCTTTGGCGTATCCTTTTTTTGTTTGTTTGTTTCATCATGACTTATATTTCCAATCAATTTGAGAAGAATGTTAATATTAATTGTTTCCAATTTCTAAGGACATAAAGGGGATGTCTTGGGAAAAAAATTCACAAAATGCCCCGTGGTACCCAGCCAACTCTTTTCATAATCTGTTTTTGAGATTAAAAAAAAAAAAAAAAAAATATGCATAACTATTGGTTTCTTATGAAGTAACATACTTTTTTTCAGAAAAAAAGTGTGGTAAATTCAGGGATTGCACACCTTTGCACAAGAGTTGTCAAAAGCACATGATAAAAAATTTCAGGTGGTCCAATAAAATATTCTGGCTTTTTTTGTTTTATTTATAGGAGTGTGGCTTATATTTTGATACAGAAGTCAAGTGGGTGGCAATATCCACTTAAAATCTAAAGAACTGAGTGATTATTCTTACTATATTTGCATCTTCCTTCTCCAGTCATCAACCTCAGCATTGCCTAGCACTTGGCTGACTAGTGGTTGAAGAGGAGATAGATGGAAGGAAGCTTGATAAAATACTACTTTAAATATTTTATCATTTTTATAAAGATTGTTAATGTAACACCTGGAGTTTAGGACTCTGTTTCCTTACTCCTTCAGATGACACAGATGCCATGGCACGAAAATCATCTAAAAGAGCAATTTTCCATTGTCATTATTAATTACTTGTCCATGACTAAAAATTCCATTTTATAAATAAAATTAGAAACTCCTAACCTTCCTTTCTATTAGTTTTGTTCTTAGGTATATCCAAATGTCATCCTGACTGGAAGACAGCATTTTGAAAGTGTACCAGTAGCATTAGAAAACAAAGATAGTTTAATCACATGAAACCAAAGGAAAATGTCCTTATACAGGTCTCTTTTTCATAAAGACATGGGTCGAGTATGATCTTTTTAAGGTTTGACTGCACACTGTGAAGCCTGTTAGGGGTTAGAAATATTAAGCACTAAGTTAAAAAATAAGAAAAGGAATAACGATAATACTAAACACCTGTATTCCTAAAAGATCTGTAATTTCAGCAGAAAGATTGCCACTGAGTCCTCATTTATATATAGCAATGGGTAACAGTGACAGTAGGGAGGGGACTACTACAAAATGAAAAGTAAATCAGGCTCTTTTAATGATTTAGAATTATATTGTGCTATTGTCTATAGTATACAGTATATGTTATCTGTACAATTAGTTCATTAAGGAGGTAGATCTTCTCTAGTGATTATACTCTGGTGTACATACGCTGAGCAATCCTTGCGAATCTGGGTCTAACCCCTCCAACTTCGTTTCATTACTATCTACATAGTTGCTGAAAGTGAGAAATCAAAATACTGATAACTAATTCAGAAGTTTCTATCTGGAAAAGATTTTAAAACAACAAAAATTAATATTTTAAGTGAAGTTGTGAATAAATAGTATTAGTTATATCAGCTATTAAATTATGTGCTAATTTGACTGCTTAACTCATTCTCCTATTTGTCCTCTTTTTTCTCATCTGGCCAATTCTGTTGTAGCCCAGAATCTCACTGCCTGTACTACTGCCTCCTTCTTCTTAATGGAGTCCCCTTTATTGATCCTATACACTGCACTCAGAATAAACTTTCCAATTATCTGACCAGTTCACTATCTTAGAAGATACACACACACACACACACACACACATATATATTCAATAGGTTCCCATTGGTCAGAAAAAAAGGGTCATCTTCTTGGCTGCTTGAAATTTACCTTCTAGCAATATCAAACTGCAAACCTTAGACTGAATTTTACTTAGATGACAGTGTAGGAAATATTTTTGCAGCTCATGCCTCTGTCCTTATCTTCCCTGTACCAGCGTTCCCCCAAACTGAGTTAATTGTGCCAATCCTGGGGTACAAAAAGACTCTAAGCATATGTGTATCATAGCATTTGGCATTTAAGTATACATTTAATTGGCATTTATGTATTTATAAATTTGTCTTCCACATTAGATTATAAATTCTTCCATACAACAGTTATATCTGGGTCCTGTCTGATAAACGAGCCCATCCCTTGCATCTTCTAAAGTGCCTGGAAGTAACAGCTGCTCAAAAACATCATTGATCAATTTAATTGAGGTGAACACAGCAGACAATATCTCCCTCTAGGGTGGTTCCCTATCTTGCAATGCAAATTCTTGTAGCATTTTACCCATTCTCACCTCAAGTGCACTTCCCTCTGGTATATCTCCTCGTCCAATATCTTTCTCTTCTGAAACTAAGATAAGTAATATCCAAACGTGCTGATTCCCTTATTTAGGTGAACCATCCATACCTCTTTCCTGCTCCCCTTCCAAAGGTATGGATTTATCTTTTCTCTAACAGGCCTTCCTAAAATATACAAATGAAGCCTGCACATACTTACTGCAGAGAAAAATATGTCAGGCATTTTGGCCTTGAAACAACCCCATGAAGAGTATCTTTATTTCCAATTGTAATTGAGGCAATTGAGACTCAGAGAGGTTAAGTAACTCCCCTAAAGTCTTAGAGCCAGGATTTGAACCCAGGTACATCTATTACCAACCGGTCATGATAAACATTGTAACATGATGCGGTGGGGGTGTTCTGTTTGCTGCATATGCCTTAAGGAGTGCGGAGAAACTATAAAAAATGATGAGCAGGGCACTTAGATGTCACGTTTATAAAGATGTAGAACAGTGATCTAACTCACTTTGTGTTCTCTATCACCGTTGTTCTGCTGTGGCTTTTGGACTAAAGGTTCAACATGGACTGTTATTCATTCAACATTTAACTGATATTTATTGAGCCTCTTCTTTGTGCAAAGCAGAGGTATAACATTTAATACTTTAGTTTTCTAAGACTGAAAGTGATTTTACAGCTGAAGCAGTTTATTAAAAACTAAAGTCAGAATAATTTTATAATGAGACATCCGTAGACAAGGAACACGATGAACGGCCTACCTCAAGAACTTCTATGGCCTTATTTTTCCTTTCTCTCACTGTGTATTTTCTCTCTACAATATTAAAAGAAAGCCTATTATGGTATAGTGCATTCTTCTCTGTTTAAGAAAATGCCTCAGGATAAATTGTGGAGGCAATCATTTTCAATGCTAACATCTTCAAACATGAAACTAGCATCTGGGCAATTATGACATTTGTCTGATTTAGCATTCAAAGGTAAAAGTTTATGTATAAATTTCAAAATTTTTATCATTACTTTATCAAGAACTTTGTGTCCCAACCACAGATTGTTTTTGTTGTTGCGGTTAAATTTGTTTCTAATAGTCCTGTGTTTTATGTATGTACACAACAATCCTTAGAACGAATAAGCAAAATACCAATTACACATTCATATATGCATAAACTTGGATTTTCACTGTATATTTCTCTTTTCTATCATATTCATTTTAATGTAGAGCCAACGTTCATTATCTCTGCCAACAGATTAGAAAGTAAATTGAGTAAATTAAATCAATTGATTATGTTTACTCCACACATTTTGCAATCATTTGAAAAGTTAGTTTTAACTCCCATTTCTCAAAAGCATGACTAATTAATTACATGAATTATTAACTGAAATATGGTTTTTATAGGTTTTTACTTCTCTCTTGTACTTTATTGTTAAGGTAGAATACTAAAAAAAAAAAAAAAAAAAAAAAAAAAAAAAAAAAAAAAAATTCAGCAAGTAATAAAAGCAGCCTTGTAGACAATTTACTTGTCTATCCAGCTCCTGAAATTTCAAAAACTGTATGTACTGTCATATTCTTGGAAGTAGTGGAGGTGTGACTAGAGTGAAAACAATAGTTCATTTTACTTACATGTTGTTAAAAAGTCTAAGACCAGTACTATGCAATTTTCTGCTATTTTTTCTTTTATAAAATTCAGTTTAAACTTGGATTAAATGTATCCAGTTGCCTGTTCATTATGTTTAAACAAGTGATCATCTGCTTCCCAATTTTACACCCACCAAAATAGATAACTTAGGTAACTTTCTCCCTAGCGAATTCTTACTAAACTCAGAGAAATCTTAGGCACTCAACTGCCTGAAATTATCAAACGCCCAACTTATCCAGGTATGCATAAAATACTCATGCAGGTATTTTAGGTGTTACTGAGGAGAAAAGTAAGTAACTGAAGAAATAATGTCTGTTTCATTGACAAACTTTAGATCTGAAAAGGGATTTGGCCAACCAGACACAAGGGAAGACACACTGTAGAAAGAACCAAGTAACAATATGTAAACATTATATGCATAGCCTCTGATGGTATGTTACGTGTGTCGATTAAATGAACTCGATTTTAGAATGAAATAAAACTAAATAATTTTGTGGTTCCCAAGTATTCCTGTTCAGATATGGAATACTTTTATAATCAGAAAACATATGTTTAAGAAAATATTAATAGACCGTTCAAAACAAGTGAAACGTCAACAGTTTTCCAAGTGAAAACTCTATCAGAGATGTTATTGCCCCCTGCTAAGTGGCACAGAGATGTCCACTAGAAATTACTTGGTAGATAATTGTGCATCAGAAAAAATACTTTATTCTTATCATATTGGTTTATCAACTTCATTGGACAGAATTTTATGTATTACTTTGCAATATTGTTAGGTTAATAATACTGCTACCCAAGGAACATAAAAAAAGTAGTTTTACTTTTTGTGATTAGACCAAATACCAGAAGGACACAGTTAATAGCTTTGTGGGAACTTTTGTAGTGTTTTGCATAATGAATGAATTCACCACAGCTCCTATGATAAAATCTTCCTGACTACTCAAAAGGTTAAATGTGTATAAATAGATGATATTTTCCTATACTATGAAGAACATTTGAATAATACTAAATGAATTGTTTTCCTTCTCAGGAACACTTATAAACTGACTGCTTTTTTGGTGTTAACCTTTTCATGCACAATCCTTTGAACTACTTATTATTAATTAAGATGAGGAATATTATTAAATTTAAATTCATCACTCATGCAGACAAGGAAGCAGAGTAAAAATAGAGAGAAGTAAAAATTCTAAAAGACTGTGGGATCTACAAATAGGAATAATGAGAATGAGAAAGCGAGGCAGAAACCCAAGTAGTATGCAAGCCTTCATCATAATGTGGTTAATATACAAACTTAAAAATAGTCCTCATGTTAGAGGTAAACTGAGTGGGTCTGTTTTCTTGGAATCAAAAATACTAGACAAATGTATGTCAGAGCAATATTTCAAGTGACACAATATCAGGGATCATGTGTCAGTTATTTTGATGTTTGTCTCATCACTTGCATGATGTTATTGCCACAGCCATTTTGCAAATTATCTAAGTTTTTAGATAAGTCATTTCCATTGTTTTAAAATTCCAGTTTGACAGCCAGAAGTCTGTGAAAGCTTAACTTCCTTAAAGAAAGAAGGTCAAGTAGATGATAGTGTCATATATGTCCGTGAAACATACACTTCCTTAAATAACTCTAGGTGTGAGTGCACTCTGATACGAGAAAGGAACTAAATTAAAAAACATAATTAAGTATGTGTTTAGTGACAGTACCTTGATGCTTTGAAACTGATGTTCACATTAACTAGAAATTTCACTAAGTTAACAGGCAGACATTCTCCCTCCGCCTGCCCCAAGTACTGAGTGATCCCCATTACTTTATACATAATCCTATGATTCTGAACAACTGGCGTGTTTTGGTGAACTCTTATACCAGCTGCATTATTCTAAAGTGATGGTGTATAAGGTATTGGAAAACCAAATAACTAAATTGATTATTAAATTTTACATGGATACTAATCAGTTTTAAGGAGACTGAAAAGGTTCAGTTGAATATGCTCAATTTCAGATAGCAGCCCCTGAGCAGCAGGGGAAGAGGATGAGGATGTGGGGGTGAAGAGGTGGTGGGGAAGAGGATGTGGGGGTGAAGAGGTGGTGGTTGCTCTTTAGTTTACCTCTTTTCCTTTGTCTTTTAAATGTGGGTTAGTGTCCACAGGGTAGGTAATTTAGAATACATCATCTCTCTACAGGTTACTAAGTGTCTAAATCTGCACAGTTAAGGAGAAGCAGGAATGAATTCAATAAAAGTTCAACCCTGCTAGTAAGACCTCTGTGAATACAATGACAAAAACATTGCTTACAATTTCATCATCTGCTGTTTGACTTACATGTTTTTATCATGGAGCTAGAGAACAAAATTCAGCAGAAAGGCCAGGACTGGACATTCAATGAAAATGACTCATTGACAGCTTTTATCTCCAAAAGCTTCACCCACATTATTTTGGGAGAAAATGTCTTTTGAAACAGATAAACCATTAACTCAGGTTTCTAAACCTTTTTTATAGTATGGACCTTTTTGTCAGTCTGGTGAAGCCTAAAGACCCTTCTCAGAATAATGCCTTCAAACACATAAAATGAAATACAAAGAAATTGAAGGCAATCATCAAAATATTTAAAAATATGCGACTTATCAGTGTATATGCTGATCTATTAATACATTAAATAAGTAGTAGCAGATCTATAGTTTTATATTAGAGAAAAGGTCAGTGATATTTTACATTTGTGACATGTATTATGTGAAATGAAAATATCTGTGATTTCTATTAGTGACAAAATCATAGGTACTGCTAACACTATGATTGGTTGTTGCCTATATTTGTAATTGATGAAAATTTTAAATTTCAGTCATCCATTAATACAAATAAACAGATGATTTTTGTTTTCTCATCAAAGGACACTTCTGTCTACCTATCCTTTGTGGTCCTTACCTAGGGTTAAAAACCTTGCATTAAGCACTTACAGAGTGGGACTGAGAATGCCCTTATATTAATCCTTGTAGGAAAGTGCTAATGTTCTGAAAACTATTAACAGTGGTAGAATCCAGAAATAATTCTATTGGAAAAGGAAATAGCATTATTAAGTTACTGCTAAATGAGTATGAGGCGACATTTATATACCAAATTGTCATTTCAGGGATGTTTACAAACTTTTGTGTCTGCCGAAGTGTACCAGAGAAAATATAAAGCAGATTTTCTTTTCACCAAATCACCACAAATATCTCTGGATTTTTCAGAGCTAAGAGCTGTGGTTTCAATTTTTCAGTGTTTCGTAGTTAGATAATAGTGCTGAGTATTTATAGGCTTCCTTATATAACTATGCTTCTATCCATTTTTCTTGTCAGAATAGTTTATTTTCTGTCCCTGCTCCTGTTTTCCTTGAATTTTAGTATTGGATTTACTGACTTTGCTCTGGCTCTCCTTCTTTTTATAGAACCATTTTCCTCAAGTTCAATTTATTTATTTATTTATTTATTTTTATTTGGAGACGAGTCTTGCTCTGTCGCCCGGGCTGGAGTGCAGTGGCCGGATCTCAGCCTCAACTCAAGCTCCGCCTCACGGGTTTCACGCACATTCCTCCCTGCCTCAGCCCCGAGTAGCTGGGACTACAGGCCCCGCCACCCTCGCCCGCTAGTTTTTTTTTGTATTTTCAGTAAGACGGGGTTCACTGTTGTTAGCCAGGATGTCTCGATCTCCTGACCTGCATCCGCCCGTCCTCGGCCTCCCAAATGGCTGCGGATTACAAGCTTGAGCCACCGCGCCCGCTAAGTTCAATTATTTTAAGTTGAATACTTATGTTTCCTTCCCTTTGAGCTCTAAAAAGAATGTGTGTTCATTGACCAGATAAATGTTATTAAGGAACTATTATAGAAATTATTTTGGTCTTAGTCACCTTAATGGTTCTTTGGGGTTAAGATATGCTCAAGTAGAGTGGCTCCCATAACGTGGGAAGGAGCAGCCTGTGCATTATTTTCTACTCAGCACCTGCGAATTCTGGAACACTTGCAATCTGCGCTTTTCTGTCACACCCACCATTATGTAAGGGCCATTAATGGTTTTAGCCTCCACATTAAAAGTATCTTTCTTACGCTTGTATTATTTGACCAGTTCCTATTCTGACACTCTTTTCTTTCATTTTTTTTTTTTTTTTTTTTTTTTTGAGGGCGAGTCTCGCTCCTCGTTCGCCGGACTGGGAGGCAGTGGCCAGATTCAGCTCACTGCAAGCTCCGCCTCCGGTCACGCCATTCTCCTGCTCAGCCTCCCGAGAGCTGGGACTACAGGCGCCGCCACCTCGCCGGCTAGTTTTTGTATTTTTAGTAGAGACGGGGTTTCACCGTGTTAGCCAGGATGGTCTCGTCCTCCTGACCTCGTGACCGCCCGTCTCGGCCTCCAAAGTGATGGGAATTAAGCTGAGCCACGCGCCGAGCTCTTTTCCTTTCTTTTAAGTCTGTATTCCTCTTCTGTTTCTTGGATTATCTTTTTATTTATTTATTTATTTTTTGTACCTTTGCAAATAGAACTTCTTTTACCTGATTTAAATTTTATCCTTAGCCATTTATACTTTTTATTCTCTTACTTTCTCTCTTTGCAATGCTATCTAATCTCATCCAACCCATAAATCTGAATCTTTGTTACCAATGCTTCCCTTAACTATGATCCACATTTTTAATAACTAGCTGTACTATCTTATCAGGATGTCCTAATTGCACCTAAAATTCCCTATGCCTAAGCAGTGCAAAAGGTTGCTGTGCCCTCATTCTTCAGTTGAAGAATATCGCTTTGAAGATGGGAACTCAAAACATGTATTTGGCTTTATGTCTTACATGCTGCTGGAAACCATCACTTCCAAGTGTGCTGATTCAGTTGAAAACTGCGGCTAGGGCCACACTAGCTGTTGCTTTCACTGCCAGACTCACTCCATAGTTGCCAGTCAAGTTTTATTGCAACCATTTGAAACCCTTGAGAGCTCAGGAAATCACGCCATCATTTGAAAAATTGTGCACATTTGGTGAAAGATCAGGAACTATCTTTATTCTTTCTTCTCTTCTGAGAAAGTTTATCTCTGCTGTTTAGCAGTAGTGTGATAAAAGTAGAAATCCTGGTGGTTTGTGCTATAATTTCCCCACTGTGAAATAACCAATTGAGCCTCACTCTGACAGTCAGGCTCCAAATTTCACCTAAGTACCCAAGAATGCCACATTAACATGTAGAAGATATTGTCTGGCCCACAAATTACATTTTAGCAATGTTCCAACTTTCTAGTCCCAGGATGACTTCTTTCCTGGTAGTTTCCTAACAGAGAGGTTTTTTGTTTTGTATATATTTTATTTGGGTTCTCCCTCTGCTCTTTTTGTAAGGGTGAGGGTTGGAGTGATAGCTGAAAAGAGTGATATTTTCAGTTTGAGAAAATGCAATATGTTTCAATCATCCACTACAGTTCTAAATTTTATGAGAACTAAATCAAGTTATGCTGTTCTTGAACTCTCTTGATGTCTGAGTACTTCATCTTTCTTTGTCTTTGAACTGGAAAATATAAGAGCAAGTTTTAGCCTGGAGAATAAATACAAAACTAAATTATAATCCCTGGACATATACAGTTTAGTACATAAGGGGAATGTTGAAATAATCTGAAAACAAAAAGGTCTTACTGAATGTGTCAGTAATTATTTGCAATTAAATACAAAACTGCCAGGTAATGAGAATATGATTCAATTTGTTGGAAGTATTTAACAAGTCCTACATGGTCTATTTGAGCATTTTGCAGATACTTGTTTGTCTTTTCTTTACTACATTATCGCTTTAAGGTACAGTAGGTGAACCTTCAAAGTGTGATAATTCTGTACAAAACTGTTGTGTAACATTCGGAAAATATACCCAGAGGCATCTGATTGAAGATAGAACTTCCATGTCAGACACAAAAAATCCAATTTGCTTTCGTTATTTTTTAGTCAATTTTTTGTGTGTTTATTGTTTCAAAAACTTCATCCTGCAATAACATTGGAATCATTTCTTTCTTTACTGATATACTTGCAGTGTTCTGGATTTTCTTTTTAACTCACAAAAACATGTTTTAAAAGAAGTGAGAAATTAATTTAAAATAATTATATGTATTCAAGTATATATGGTTACAGTTATTTGTAAATGTATCCCATATGTTTATAGGTAGATTTTAAATGTTATGCCCCTCAGATTTACCCATAGTCAACTCCTTTATTTATTTATTTTTAATGTTCACAAAAGGTACCAGCCTGAGGCAAATGTCCTTCTCCTGTCTCACTGGAGTTTTGGAATAACTTTTATTTTATGTATTTCAAGCAAAGTAGAACAATCTTAAGTTAAATTAGCCAATGCTTTCAAAGACAAAAATCATTACCAAAGTACCCTGTTCAAATTTCTAAAACAGAGCAGATATTTATTATATGAAATACTATAAGATTAAAATTAAATATTTATTTTTCTTAGTTTCTCTTTGATTTCTTGTTACATTTACAAGTTAAAATATATTCTGATGTTTCAAAATCCCTCATGGTTGCAGAAAAACGTATTTATAAGATGAATTTTTAGTATATAAACATGGTTTGGTATGGATAGATCACAACCCCAAATGAAATTTCATGACTCTATTGTTAAGGCCTAAAAGATAAGATATACTAAAGGTGCTATGACATGTTGGTAAAATAACACTCTTAACTCATCCACTAAATATTAAGATTCTTAAAGACAAAGGATCTGTTTATTCTTGAGGATAAACAAAGGATCTGTTTATTCCTGAGGATTCTCAAAGGATCTGTTTATTCATCATTCTCTTTATAAAATTCTCATCTCCACCACCCCCTCCTCTTTCTGTTTGAGTACATACTATACATTCTTAAGGTCTTAGCTTAAATATCACTTTCCTAAATCCCCCAAACAGAAAAGGCTTTCCTGTCATAGGCTCCCTCTTTTTTGCCTTCATGGCACTTACCATGTCTTATCATTAAATAATACATAATTCTTTTTTCCTCTGTCATTATTCTGTACGTTCTGTGAGAGTAGAAACCAAATTCATTTCAATTACCATTGTTATCCTGGCTTTAGAGGGTGATACAATTTGTTGAATGAACGAGTTTATTCATGTATGTTCTTGTAACCTTATACACAGTTATGCTAAGAAAAGCTCAGTAAATATTTGTGGCTAGTTTATTTGATCATATAATTGAATACATTCACTATATTGTAACATCAGACTTAGGCAGTTTTCTCAGAAAACTTATGTGTGCTTTCATTCTAATTTTCACTTCCTTATAGACCCTTTTAAAAAAAATAATTTACTTCAGAATTTCTCTATGTTTTCCTTTTGTCTTGTCACAGCTGCATAGAAAAGAGTAGGATTTTAGCGTTATATAATATAAAACTATAATCTCTGACCACTTTTTTAGAAAACACTGGAATTATTCCTTCTCCTCTTGTCATTTACTAAAATCACCGCAAACATTCATTTGCTTGTCATTCACTAAGATACCTGATCAAATAACAGTGACACCTTACAATAATTGCAAACATACAAAGAGATAAATCAAATTGGGTGTTTGTGGTTCATATGTTATGATGAACTTTTATAAAAAAACACAGCAACTATCTCCTTTAATGATTTTGGGTAAAGAACATGTATTTGAACTTATATTAATGCCACAGGAATTCTTAAATTTATGTATCTGTAAAACATGGTATGCAGGCAGTATACCTAACATCTACACTGCTTGTTCTCAAGGACATACACTAATTTACTAAAGAAGGACAAATTATTTGCATAAATAATAAAACTTAAAATCACACAACATTATGACAAAAGAAAAGGTGAGATACACAGGTATTTTTTTTTTCAAATAACTAAAAAAATCCTATGTGTATACATTTATGCAATTATTTCCTTATTTATAACATTTATTGACCTAGGTGTTTTATTAGGTATTTTACATATGCTATGAATTTTAATCTGCCCATCAATATATACACATCAAAAGATAGTATCAATTCCATTTGCAGATAAAAAATCTGAGGTTCAGAAGGGGCAATGTACTTGTCAGGACATATAGTTACAAATAGAAAATGTTTAAACTTCCAGTTCTATTTGAATGCAAAGCCTGCACTCTTTCCTCTTACCCTGTTGTTACTTGCCAAGGCCACTCATCAAGTGTAAGTGTTTTTAATGTGTAGCGTTTAATAACAGCATCCCTTTACCCTACAAGAGACAGGATCATATCATGCTTAGGGCTGCAGGCTCTGCAACTGCAATGCCTGGGATTAAGGCCAGGTTCTGAAGTTTACTAGCCAGGTCAACTTATGGAAATTATTTACTTACTAAATAGCTCAGTCTGGTCTGTAAAATGGAATCAGTAATAAAGAGTACCTACTACAAAAAGTGCTGAGAGGATTAAAAAATCAATATTTAAAGTACTTAGGAAGGTGATTGAAACATAGTAAAGTCAACATATATGAATCAACATATATGAATTGGTGAAAAGATATAGTTTAGTAAATAAAAACGATTTGCCTGTTATTATTTAAAAATTTGTCTTTTAAAAGCAATAATTAAATACTGAGCTTAAAAATACAAATCTCATCATGTATTTATCTATACAATGTATTAGAAATTTTCAGTGAATAAGTCTGTACTTAAACAAATATACTTGGTGGTACACATTGATATCAAAATAAAGAATATAGGGGCCGGGCACCGTGGCTCACACCTGTAATCCCAGCACTTTGGGAAGTTAAGGAGGGCAGATCTCCTGAGGTCAGGAGTTTGAGACCAACCTGGCCAATGTGGTAGAACCCTATCTCTACCAAAAATACAAAACAAATTAGCCGGGCATGGTGGCAGGCACCTGTAATCCCAGCTACTTGGGAGGCTGAGGCAGGAGAATTGCTTGAACCTGGGAGGTGGAGGTTGCAGAGAGCCGAGATTGCGCCACTGCACTCTAGCCACCTGGGAGACAGAGCAAGACTCTGTCTTAAAAAAAAAAAGAAAAGCAATACATATAATTTAAT
>NW_016811046.1:695854-702327 GCF_001698545.2 Rhinopithecus bieti
TTAATTTTAGTAAAACCTCTGAGATCACCCAAGTCTTTGTTTGTTTGTTTCTTTGTCATAGTTGTTTGTGGATGTTGCATTATAAGAGCTCCCTTGAAAACTATCTTACTTTCCCAAAGTAGTGCCAGTGACAAAAATGAATTTGAGTGCCATTCCTGAAATTTAATAATGTCATATTTAAACACCCAGGAGGGAAATGTATACAGGTATTGTGGGCCACATAGTCTAATAAATGAGAACAATCCTAGCTATTTTTAGATTAGTAACTAAAGTGTTATTTTCATTTCACTTAATCTAGTTTAAACATCATGTTCAGTTAAACTTATGTGACAAAATTTATCTGTTCTTATGAGAATGGTTTTCTCATTCCAATTCATCATCATTTTATTTTCAAGTTGTTTATGGAAGTAACTGTCAGAACACTTGAGCTTATAACATTTAAAGGGAACGAGGGGCCGCGCACAGTGGCTCATGTCTATAATTCCAGTACTTTGGGAGGCCGAGGTGAGTGAATCATTTGAGGTCAGGAGTTTGAGACCAGACCAAAGTGGTGAAACCCTATCTCTATTAAAAATACAAAAAAAATAGGCGTGCCAGTGCGTGCCTGTAGTGCCAGCTACTTGGGAGGCTGAGGCAGGAGAATCGCTTGAACTCGGGAGTCAGTGAACTGAGATCGTGCCACTACACTCCAGCCTGGGCGACAGAGAGACACTCCATCTCAAAATAAATAAATAAATAAATAAATAAATAAATAAATAAATAAATAAATAAATTGAACAAGGGAATTAAATTAAGACTTTAATTAGAATTGCTGTAATGCTGTGATAGATACTACAGAGCATCTAAATGATTTTCACATATCAAACATAATTTCATGTAAAATATAAAAATAATAAAACTTAACCAAACCTGGTAATAAATAAATAATAAAACTAAAAAAGAAGTGAGACCTTCCGAAGTAAATAAGTTGTATGAATCACACTAGAAGTCTAAACTGAAATTATTTAAACCAGAAATATGTATTATTGCCTTAACTCCACTATAATTAGAAGATAATCACTTGAAAAGTACAGGAAACTTTTTTTGCCTAGTATTAAAAGGTTCATTATTAACGTGAAATAATTTCATTGTTACTAAAAATGTTCAATAGGTATTTAATTTGCATAATAATTTTACCATATGATTTTGCAACAGGTCATAATGGAGTTAGACATAAATTTGTTCCTTACAAAGTAAAAGTGCTTAATAGCTAAATTAATTAAAGACATACATTATAGTAAATAATTCACAGTTATTTTTGTAATATTTATTAAGGTAATATCTCAACAAAAACATCTTGCTTTTAATTGCTTAACTTAAAATAAATATATTTGAGTTTTCGAAATGTGGTATAACACTAGTTTTGAAAATATTTCATTTAATTGTATTGCCAAAGGCAGCCTTAATATACAGTTTAAAATTGAAGGTCTGGTAAAAAATGAAGGAAAGGCCACCCTCTGGGACATGTAAGATACAAAGTCCAGAAGAAAGGTTATCAATCATATTCCAGGGTAGACGGCAGCACAGGAGTTATCGTCTATGTATTGTCAACAACTTCCAAGATCTTACCTTCAAGCAGCTTAGAGCTGGTACCACCTGTAACCTGTATGTGATTCTATATACCCCATAGTAAGTGAATTCTCTAAGTTCTCAATGTGCATAAATCATCAGTGTGTCAGAATGTCCTTTTTTACTCTAAATCTTCTAAAAACTCTAAGAGACTACATAAAAAAGTAGAGCCATATCCTAAGAAACCTAGACAATAGGCAGAATAGAGAACCTTAATTTGTTATATGTCTTTAAAATTTAATAAAATAAAAGCAAACACCTCAATAGGAAAATATTTTAGGGAACTCCCTAAGTGACTCTTTCTGATCTCCTTGTCAGGGCACAGAGAATAAAGGAAATGCTAGAATGCCAGATCATATGACAGTTGAAGGGAGGCATTGCACTATCACACGCATCTTCAAAGAGATGCCTGAATTTAAATATAAATATTATATAGATATAAAGCTAATTCACAGAAAAGCAAAGGTTTTCATTAAACACAACATGAAAAACTGGTTGGAAGACACGAGGCACAAACTAATGACAGGGCAGGGGCATTTCTCCCTCCTTCATAGCCTTACTGTCTGTCTCATAAACCCCTCATCCCCAGCCTATCCACTAGACCTGTTTCCCAATTCCTCCATGCCCTAGAGTTCCACATTCTAGGTCTCCTCTTCTAGGATATCTACACCCTCAGGTGCCACTTCTTAGGCTCGTTCCTCACTGCAGAGTGAAACTCATCCCTAGGCAAGGTTCTTATGATATGTCCCCCATTCAATCCTCCTTTAGGAAAATGGGAAGGTTTCTCCCCCACAATTGTTCCCCTAATCAGGCCTCCTATGGGTCACAGGTGGCCTTACCCTTCCTAGAAATGCTCTAATCCAGGTATTGTTTTAAACTATGCCAAAGTTCCTTCCTGGAAGGTTCTCTATTCAGGTACCAATTCTCTATTTTCACTGAATGAAGGTGAAATAGTCAGTGACATCAGTTTTTTTTGTTCATCATGATATTAATAAGATGTTCACTGACAGACATCTTGGAGGTGCTCTTTAGCACAACTTCTAGTGATGGCTGAGCAACCATCTTCAAGTTCCATGAAACAAAAATGGATGCAAGTGCTGTGCCTGGGACAGGCCAAAGAGAAGCTGAACCTGAGCTTGAGTTAACTTAGTGGGTGGTTAGTTAAATGCTTTATAAGGTTTCTAGGTTAGTTGGTTGGATGACTATTGGTCTATTTGGTTGCATGGTCAGCCTACTTACTCAGCCTTCCCTTTCCATCCTTCTGTGCCCTGTACCTTTCTTCATCAACTCAGGCTCAATGTCCTTCCTCAATTACTTTAAGTTTAGCAAGTTTTTTTTTTTTTTTTTCCAATTCAAGATTTCTCTATGATAGTCAGAGTTTAATTATTTTTGTGCAGTTTGTCAGGACTACAGTAATGAGCATCCCATTGTATATCATTATTTTATTTATATATATTTATATATCAAATTATTCAACAATATTTCCTATTTTATTTTATAAAGACCATGGCTGAAGAGAAAGAAAGAAAAGGAAAATGGGAAATAAATTTCTTACGATGGCTGAAGAGAAAGGACTATGTGGTATGTGTGTGTGTCTGTGATAAAGAATGGACGTGTCATGTATTCACGTTTACATTATACCTCTCTATTTAAAGAGGTATCTCAATCTTGAGGAAAATACACTGAGTGGGGATGGGGAATCAGAAATCTGTAGCATTGCTTCTGTCACTAAATATCTGTGAAAGCTTAGGCAAACAACATCACGTGAGTCTCAGTTTCTTTATCTGAAGTCTCATCTGCATCTACATTCTGAATGTGCGTAATGACGTTGTGGTGCTCAGATCATACAATATACACCAAAGCAGTAGCAGTATGAACGTTCCTGTAATTGTCCAATAATTATAAGGCTATATCATTAGTATTCTTATGAGCATGTGTTTGGGCCCACTTAGGCCCTAGCCAATTGACTTTAGTCCCGTTACTACTTTTTCCCAGCCTTTTTATTTTTTAGGCGAGTGGTGCTTTCTGCCTCTTTGTAAACACTTAAGGCAAATAACCGCTCTGTCATTTGATGCATCATTTCAAGTCCCTACTTTCTTCAGCTTCCAATAAGACAAATAAATAGTGTGCAACATTTTTGCTAGTGTGTGGGACAGCCCAAATGCATCCTCCTTTATTTTTACCTTTTATTTATAATAGAGGCTAACTGACTTATCTTATTTTTATTTTGTTTTTTTAGAGATGGGGTCTCACTGTGTTGCCCAGCATGGTCTTGAGCTCCTGGGCTCCTACCGCTGAGGCCTCTAAAAGTGCTGGGATTACAGGCATGAGCCAGCGTGCCCTGTCTATCTGGTTTCAACACCCTGAATTTACTGTCAGAACCAAAGTGTCACTCTTGGGGTAGAAATTTTGGTCGTATACATAATCATAAACCAAAATGGGATCCATGGAACTTGAGTATCTGAGGCAATGTTGTCATTCTTTTCAGGTCACAAGACACCACTTCTATGCATATAGTGCACTAAGTGAGACATCCTAGAGAATATGTATGCATTAATAACATACCACAAATATGAAAAGTACCATTTCAATGGATTATGCACTCTGAAAGCAAATAATATTGATTTTGGCCCACATTTCAAAATAAATGTAGATGATGTACATAAAAATGTATATGCATACATATATGTGTGTGTATACACACACACACACACACACACACATACACACACATGCGAATACTTACTGTATTGACAATTTCTTCCCATAAATTCGCCTGGGCACTCGCAGGAATAGTTGGCAACAAGATCTGTACATATTCCGCCATTTTTGCAAGGCTCAACTTCGCATTCATTTATGTCTAAGGAAAACAGAAAGGACAGAGGAAGAGAATTGGTAAAAAAAAAAGATTAGATACTGGAAAGTTTTAGACATTTGAAATACAAATACCTTAGTAATGCTATTCCTTTGTGTGTGTGCAGGCATGTGTGTGTGTTTAGTCAGTAACACAAATGCTGCTTAAAACCAACAATTTATTAACCATTAAATTTAATAAATTTCAAATAAAATTCAGAATCCAGATGAAAGACCAACAGAACTAAACCACTCTCCCATTCTGAAAATAAATATGAGTAGTTTCGGGAACTATTCAGTGTATCCTTAGAATTAAATCAAACAAATTAACCCTGATGGAAAGATGAATTGGTTTCACTTACAAGATCGAGAAACCTCCCCTGCAGCAACAACTGCCGATTAACACTGTCTCATTTCATCTTGATTCATTAAAATTCTAACTGACAGAGATGTTTTAGTTTCTAAATAGTTTGTCTTTGATGAATACGATGAGAAGCAAATTAGAGTTAATAGCTAAAGCTCATTAAATGCAAAGTATAATAAATGTAAATGGTGATCACTTCCTAATCTCATTCAAGGATTTCTAAAGTTAGGAAGACTAACGGGACTTACCTTTGATATGCTACTATTATATCTGATGCAAAATCACATGAAACATAAAACATTGAGCAAATTATACTACTTCCCTTGCTAATTTTGGACAACAGAGAAAATAAACATGATTTTGAACACAAAAGATACAACGACTAATTCAATCAAATATCAATCACAGATACTCACAAATCATTCCCTTTTAGCACAGAACCATGCTGGATTCTGTGGGAGCTAGTACAGTAGCTGGAGAGCATACACCACTCCCCATCTCTTCCTCATCCTATGAGCTTTTCCAGTTGAGCTCCCTATCTGCTTTCATTTCCATAACTGTTTGTTGTTGTTGTTTTTAACTGTATTACAGACTTGGAAATTGTCTGTTTATGTGCCTTTAGCCCCTTTCACCTTGTCAGAAAGTGAGCTCCACAAACGAAGTTCCTATCCTGCCCTGTTCCTTGCATTCCTGAAAATACCACACTCAATCTGGACAACTACTGGGGTCCAATAAATGTTTCCTGACAAACTTTCTACCAAAACAATAGAAATAGTCCTGTGCACAATCTTAAAAAATTTTATTCCAGATTTGTAATGTGCCTTCTGATACCCTATAACGTATCAAATGGTAGTTCTGAAATCTTGGGTTATTACAGTTGCTTAAAGCAAGATGATCATTAAATTACTTTTAAAAGGAAACAAGGAAAAAAGTATTTGAAAATCTCAATTTTGCCCTTTCTTTTGACATTTTGTCTTCTAATTAGTATCCCCTCCAGAAAGCAGAGTTGTTCACCCTCTCATTCTAAGTTCACTGCAGAAAGCCTGGTCTAAATTTCCTTAGGTGATAACTTGCTCTCAAAAAGTAGCCCTTTTGGTTTCTGGTTGACAATCACAGCTTAAGAATAGAGATAATTCATGACTGTGTTCAGAAAAAAAATAAAAATAATTTGAGTACCTCATAACTTCAAATAATAGGATAAAATCAGAATCTGCTAATCTCTAAAGAGATGGATCTATATGTTGTAAAGTGTGAGAGACTCGGCCGGGAGCGGTGGCTCACACCTGTCATCCCAGCACTTTGGAAGGCCAAGGCGGGCTGATCACAAGGCCAGTAGTTCGAGACCAGCCTGGCCAACATGGTGAAACCCTGTCTCTGCTAAAAATACAAAAATTATCTGGGTGTGGTGGCGTGTGCCTGTAATCCCAGCTACTTAGGAGGCTGAGGCAAGATAATTGCTTGAACCCAGGAGGCTGAGGTTGCAGTGAGCCGAGACTGAGCCTCTGCACTCCAGCCTGGGCGACAGAGCTAGACTCTGTCTCGGGGGAAAAAAAGTATGACAGACTCCTAAATATTTGATATTGAAACTGTACAAAAATGAAGGATGGATGAGGGGAGGGAGGGAGGGAGGCGGAGGGGAGGGAGACGG
>NW_016811046.1:702711-707604 GCF_001698545.2 Rhinopithecus bieti
GCGAGGGAGGGAAGGAGAGAGGGAGGGGAAAGAAAAGAAGGTGAGTATAAGTCATTTCTTTCCTTTTTAAAAATATAATAAAATACTCAGGTCTATTTGCTCTTACCAAAATTTCACTTAGTCTTAATATTAAACTATATTTATATTGGATTAACACGCAAACAATTTTCATTAAATTTTGTAAGCCACATGAAAATCTCCATGCTACTTATTGCTGCCAACTCAGTGTATGACAATAACAATGTATGGCTACCTTGGAACATGCCAATATGTCTTTATCTGTATCTTCTCTACTACAATTTGTTTTAGATGAGAACATGTCACTGGCTAATGTTTTCATATCTTAGAGAAAACATTGCCATAATTTGTAAAGTTAGATGCAAAAATTTATTCTCATATATACTTAGAGAGAGGAAACTGAGTGGTCATGTCCGAAGGACCCACATAAGCAAAAGGTAATTTGATCTTAGACAAGAAGAAAAAGTTTCATTAAGATTAATAAGGATGTGATATAGATGGCGGTCAGTTTCCAAGCTGGGAGCCAGAACGAATCACAACTTTGAAGAAGAATGTTAATGATATGATGGTGTGTTTAGGTATAGGAGTAAAGTATTTTGGAGCAGAGAAGATGAAGGAGAGTGCTAGAATCCCATGTCAGAGAATGTAGATAGGGACCACATTATGATGCATCCTTAGTACAGGCTGAGGGAACCGGGTTTCATTTTTTTGGCAATGAACATTTGGAGCAGGATGAGAAGGATGAGAGGGTATTTCCTTCACCCTTCTACTTTAGAAGAACCTAGTGAAGCCATATGTGAGATGGACTTGAGAAATGAATAAAGGAAGATGGGACAGAAACCCACACAAGATTTGATATTAATAGGTACAACATATATTTTAAGTCTCCTGTAAGAGGCTCTATGCATTTTCTCATTTTAAGATTGAAATATATCATGAGTAAAATCAAATCCAGCTCTTGCTGATTTGTAATGTTAATAGAAGGAAGTTCTCATAGCCAATGTGAGAACAATCAAGAATTATTATACATTCTATTAATGATAGAAAGACCCTGCTGTTTTTTGCCTCCTTAAATCTTCCAAGTCTTTACACAATAAGTAGTAATTAAAATATGTGAGTGTAAATCTAATTGAGACAAATCAACCTTTAAACCTTCCACTTGTAGGCTCATCAGGCCCCATCTATAAACTGTCAGCAAAGCAAGTTATAATTAAGGACATCCAATTCTGAAAAATCAACAGTTAACACCTTTACCCAGAGGTTAACATGAAGTGGAATGAATTGGAATAGCATTTGCTGAAGTGGAAATGCTTTGTAGAGACACTCAATCTGTGATAGAATGTTTAAATGTGCATTTTCAATGTTTTAAAACTCAAAATCTACTTAAATCTAAATTCATAAATATACACATTATCTTGAGGTATGCATATTTTTTGATATAGTAGGTAAGTTAGTAAAACATTTCCGCATATGTACATGCCCAGTAACACACAAGCTTAGAGAACAGTTGCAAATTACGCAGAAGCATTTACGTATTTGTATAATGCGGGAGTTCTTTCAGCAGCGAAGGCTATTGGCACTGTCATTAACATTGCAAACAATCTAGATGGAAACCAACCTCAATTTGTATAAATCATGTTTAATTAAAGACTAGATAAAAATGTTCACAGAGTATAATGCAATGAAATGAAACTTAAATATATTTGCAATAAATTACATACATTTATCTTCGTCACAGATCAAGACATTATCATTCCCAGAAAAAGTCCACATCCATTCCAAATATACTGCTGGGATATGCCAGTTTATTAATGAAGAAAAAACTGATAAAGTAGTCCCTATATGAGATAGAAATTTCCATATTTGGTCAGATTTATACTTTACTTATAATATCATTTATAAGGCCTTGCTTCATAAAACAACTTCAAAATATGACTTTATAATCAAGACAGTCAACTGAGTCCTGAAAACATAAAACTTTGCTGCCAAACTTGTGTCACCGAGGCACAGTGATGAGAGCTGCATATGAGTTTCCAGATGTAAACTCATGACTCACCCTTATTTCCTGAAATGTTATATATATACACACAAATATATATAACATTATAATATATATTATAGTATATATAAATATGTTTTTTATATATTATCTACATTTTGTTTTGATTTTTTGTGTGGAAGAAGAAAGTAGAAGAAAGAAGGAGAAGAAGGAAGAGGGAGGACAGAAAATAATAAATGATAAATAGTTGAATTTCTCTGAAAGGAAACACAAATTACTTTGAACCAAAAAAGTACTTTACAAGTATTTCCAGTTCCTTGCCTCTTTTATAACTACACAGATTCATTGATTTTATACATATAACTCAGACTCTTTATCGGTGTGTCACACATAACCCACATTACAGATTTGTAAATGTGTTTGATCGTCTACCGGCTTTGGCTTGGGTTTTTCCTAACAGAAATGCACACTCTGGAGATTTCACTGTGAGAAGCCTTCTCGAGCAATTGACAAACTACCCGTATATATATATACATATTAAGATCACGTTGAGGACTCCTCCCTTAGGCAATTCACCTTATGCACGTCTACATCCTGAGAAATGTTCAGTTACACCTGGTCTTCTGTGTCCTGGATCTTTGTCAGAACCATTCTTGTACAGATTATAGCCAAAAGCTCATGAAATTGAATTTGGAGTGGTAGGCTGTCAAAGAGTTTTTAAGATGGAAATTATATTGTTAATTACTTATTGGTGCCTTCAAAACAAAGCATTGTCTGGGCATGATTTCTTGTCACAGAAATGGTGTGGCTTCTTCTCAGAGAATTATATTTAAAAATTCAGTAATCTCATTGTTCTTTATAGATTCTGCTAGTTGGCCAGAGATGAGATAGAGAATTCTTGAGTCTAATTCCCAGGAACCACCTCCTCTGGAGACTTTTAAAACTAATTAATAACTAATTAATTTGTTTGTTTTCAAGTGGCTCACCTTTGCAATCTGCAGAGTAGGAATGGTAGCAGTTTTCACTTCTGGGACATCATTATCGTAGCTCATCCTTGAGTTCTCTCAGAACTCCTCAGGAAAATGTCATTTGTCCCCAGTAGTTTAACCACATTTATTTTGCCAACATGGCTTAGATATTTTGAATACTGACCACCATTTGGACCAGGACATCTAATCCTTCTGGGAATAGATATCTATCTAACCTCCTCCTAGTGAAGACAAAGACAATCTATTTCAACTATAAATCTCTCTCCTCTTCATAAGTAAGTACATTCAGGCCCCCACAAACATCAAGAAGGAACATGGTTCTTGGGCTGAACATACTTTTTGGATATATTAAAAGGAGACAATGATAGACGGCGCCCCCCAACTTTTTTTCTTTTGCGAAGACAAAACTTCTCAACTTCTTTATGTCTTTCCCTTGCGCTATCTTTCCTCCAGCAATATTGCTATTGACTGCTAATTAGTCGGCAAGACCTTATTTTCCAGAGCCTGCTATTTTTTGATCCTTAACAACACATCTTCCCTGGGCTCCCCATTAGCTATTAAATATTCTCCAGACCTCCCATGAGTGATTGCCTTTTAAAGTTCGACCTTTTATATTTTTCCTTATTTAAAGCCTATGGTCTTTCAATTTCTCTTTAAAGATTGAATTTCTCTTTAAGATGAATTTCTAAGAATTTGGTTCTCCCACTCTGATGCTGAACTTAATTATGTCACAATCAGAATTATCTAGATAATTTATTTCTCAGTCATTTCTGTGACCAGTTTGCTATATATTTAAATCTTCTGTTCTTGAACCCCCTTTTGATCTGGCTTTCTGCTATATTACTAGTAATTCATTTTAATGTAGCTAATTAAAATCAGCATTATTCAGTCAGAACATATCACACACAAACCTTTTATAATAATTTATTGATAATCTTCACTTACCAACAACAGTAGTATAACAAAAGCCCCAAATCCAAGAGATATTTATCCATTGCCTCTTTCTAACAAAGATCATATTCTCTGTCCATCTCTATCCTGACATTCTAGGATTTATTTTAAGATCTTTACTTAGATGCAAATACTTTTGATACTAGTACCCAGGCAATACTCTTCCCAATTATTTGGGTTGTTTATATTAATTATTCCAATAAAGTTTTATTTGCATTTATACAGATATTTGGCCAATAAGACAAGACAGCTATTCTAACAGATATAAAAGCCAAGGGGGAGGCAGAGGAGAAGTCAAGGAAGAGGTAATCAAGAGGGTGTTATGTCTCTATAACTCAAATATTTGATGACTTTATATATATAAATAAATATATATATGTATGCAGAAGCCAATAAGAACAGATGCCTCTTTCAGTAAACATTTTCACAAAAAAGCAAACCATAACACGGGATGTTACCTCAGTGGCATGTAGCATAGTTGCTTGCCCTGCACTAAATATTTGTTAATTGGTAAGAAAGAACCAGGAATATTAGTAACCTTGGGATCATCATGTATGTACTATAACAGTGAGTCCCTTGCTTGGGTATAGTGCTCCAGCCTATTTCTAATGGGATTCTATTAAGGAAAAATGAAATTAGAGAAAGGTTTCTTTTAAAAGTTGGAGCTCTTAAAGCATATCAATGCACAAGTCTTACACTTAGAGATTCTGACTTAAACGGTCTTGGGAGAGACAAAGGGAGCAATACATTTTTTAAAGGCATTCCAGTGACTCTGAAGGGTAGCCAGTGTTTGTAAACACTGAACAGAACCTCTGCTTATGAAGCACATCCATCCATTCACCCTTCCTTCTTTCCTTGCCTCCCTTCCTCCCTCCCATCCTCCCTCCTTTCCTTCCTTTCCTTCCTCCCTCTTTCCCTCCCTACCTCCCCTCCCTC
>NW_016811046.1:708449-713817 GCF_001698545.2 Rhinopithecus bieti
ACTCTCCTGCCTCAGCCTCCCGAGTAGCTGGGACTACAGGCGCCCGCCACCTCGCCCGGCTAGATTTTTGTATTTTCAGTAGAGACGGGGTTTTACCGTGTTAGCCAGGATAGTCTCGATCTCCTGACTTCGTGATCCACCTGGCTCGGCCTCCCAAAGTACTAGGATCACAGGCGCGAGCCACCTTATTTTTATTATTATTTATACAATTGCATATTTTGACGCTTTATCTAAAATTAACTACTCTATTCTTTCAGCTGCATGTCAAATTAGTTCTCTCTGGTTTTAGCAGTCAATCTTAATGATCGACCATTTTGAAGTTTTTCCTATAGTGAGTTATCAGAAACCCCAAACTGGCTAGGTGAGATAGGATTTGTACTAGAAACACAGCTACGATTCACATAGCTTGCCTTTAACCATTTGTTCACTAATTCATTCATTAGAATTCTGAGGAGCATTTTCCATGAATCAGGCATTAAAATACATAACTGGATATATCAGTAAATAGAAACAGCTCCTGTTCTAAGAGATCGCTCATTTTCTATTCTTCTACACAGGAGACAGACAATTATAACATAATATGGTGAAATATGTGCTTTAGAGCATTATCTACAAAATATACTAAGATTATAGAAAAAGTAGTAGTTTTGCCTAAAGGAGATATGGAAGATTGCTTGCAGGAGGTAATATATTTGGTGCTTAAAGAACGAGCAGGAATTTTTATAGCTGTAATAAATTAGGAAGAAACACAAAAGAACATGTTTTCAGAGACAGCTAAGCACTTTGAATTTCTGAAGCATGCACAGGGACTGTGTGGGGGGAAACTCTGCATAATGGCGACTATGTAGTCTGGGACCAGATTTTTATGGCCATATCAATCAAGTTAAGGAGTTTGAACTTTAGTCCTTGGACACTGGAGAGTTAATAGAGAACTCAAGAAGGGTGGAAGGGGACATGGGATTGATAGATCTGTGTTTTGGAAGCTCATTCACATTCTCTAAAATTTCATTATTGGTATCATTTTGGAAAATAATTCAAAAGTGAGAAGGGAAATTTATGTTGAGTCCATATTACTCAGACTAGGTAGTAGGATGGCTATAACCATGTTTGGTATGTTTAAACACTTAGCTTGGTTCGAAATATATATAGGCTTCCTAATATTTACGGTTGCCAGATTTGGCAAAGAAAAACACAAAGTGTCCATGCAAATATTTGAGACATATTTGTAAGAAAATCTTTTTTTAACTGAAACTCAAATTTACCTGTGCACCTTTTATCTAGAAACCCTACTCGAATTGTCAATTAGATGTGATTTCTCCATATTTTGTCTTCCCTTTTCTATGAGCATTTTAATTTTCAGCATATGGTCATGCTTTACATTTTGTATATTCAGCAGATCCCAACAAAAACTACCTACAGTGGAAAATCATAATGGACAAAGAATCTTCCTTAGGCTTTTGCTGAAATTAAAATTTGTTGCTTGCATTCTGTTTATAAATTTACAGTTTACCTCTACATAAGGTTTAATAATACAAGTATAGCCAAACAGCACTTCAGGATGGCAGTTAATGGATAACAATTAGCACATCCTTCCACTTGTAGATTACTTATTATGTACAAAACACTGTTCTAAGCCTTTTATATGTGTGAACACACTTTACAAGCTAATTATTATTATTATGCCTGTTTTACAGATGAGGAAATTAATAGATTGAAAGTGTAAATAAGTTGCCCAGAGTCACACAGGTGGCCAAAGTGAGATTAAAGCCCAGATAATTTAATCTATCTCCAGAATCTATGCTATTCACCCATATGTGTCACCATCACTAGGGAATATTAGTACTCCCACTTCACCACCACTTCTTACCAGCCTTCAAGGTATCATTTTATGTGCTAAGAAGGACAGATATAGGATAATACATAGTCTTTGTTCTCAAAACGTTGATAATAACCTAATATTGGCATTTCTCCTCTAGATTAAAGACTCCAGTCCTAAAATGTTAGTTTGGAATACACTTTTCCCCAATCCCTTTATTCATCTTAGTAATTTCCTTAAAATCCTAAGTGGCTTGGGTTTAATGGGTATTTGTTCCCTCTTTATTCCTGAAATCCAGAACCAGTTGCTTATGTAAAAATGAATTTCCTTGCCTCTTACAGTCTTTTATACATATCTTTTAACTTTACACTCAGGTGAAAGGAGTTACATTTGTTACACAATTTCCTTTTTAGAGCGTATTGATATATTTCATACCCGTAGAATTAAAATTTCGTCATTTTTGTTTTCTGGGTCGCAATTCACCTTACGTAAAATATTTGAAAATAGCATATATACTGAAAAGGACACAAAACAGTAAAGTTACAAGAATTATTGTAAAGAGACAACCCACATAACAACCACCAATGTCAAACACCAGAATCCTGCCAGCAGTCCAAAGCCTTCATGTGCCACTTTTATTAAAAACCTCCCCTCCACCCACACAAAGGTGACAGATCTCCTGCTTGTAATGACAGTAGCAGACTTGCTCTTTGTATAGTTTATAATTTCGTCACCTAAATATGTATTCCCAAACACTTTATTTTTGCCTATATTTAAACCTTATTGTAAAAAAAAAAAAATTCCGTATGTGATCTTCTGTTTGTGGCATCTTTCAAAATGTTGCAGGTGTCTGCAGTGAGTTCATTTTCACTACAGAGTAGAGAAACTGCTGTAGAGTATTTTACCATAAAATGTACCATATGTTTTTTTCTTTCTATGGTTAATGGCATTTGTGGTGGTGGTGGAAATAAAAGCACCAGGGAACATGCATGTACCTATCTCTTGATAAACACAAGTATATTGAATGTTTTTTCTGTGTACACTTACGAGTGAAATGGTGGAGTCATAATAATGCATATATTTAACTTTAATAGATAATGCCCAACTGATTTTAAGGTGGTTACAGTTACACCAATGTGCACTCTTATCACCAATTAATACCACTTTTGAAGATACAAACTATGTGAAACTTGCAGGTAACCACTTATTTCACTTTATGTGGAAGTGGAGGGTGCAAAGGCTTAACACCAATAAATCTTTTAAGATACGTTTTACCAAGTGGGGCTTTTAAAGGAATGCAATAAAACCTTCAGTTCACCAAGTTCAATTACATTTTTTTCTCCAATTTACCTTAACTTAAATAAATAAAAAAACCCAAAACTCACACTAAAAATATCTAACCACTGAAAGCTTATAAGTAATGTTACATTTCAATAACAGGCACTGATACACAGTTAAATTTTCTTATACAGAAAGATAATTTTGCCTAACCCTTGAATTAATTTCTTAAAAAGAACCTAATAAATCAACTATCATACACAGATACATGTAGACTCCGATAATAAAATTAAGAATACTTCCTGCTTCTATATTCTGATATCTTTGAAATTTTATATTATGGGCATAATTAAACAAAAATGATGTCCCAAATGATACTTCTAAAATATCTTATACATCTAAAGCTACTGTAAGGATTATATTATACTTCTAAAGCTACTGTAAGGATTCAATGATGTAAATTATGAGAAAATATCTTGTAAACTTTAAAGACTGCAAATATAACTGTCCATATTATTATATGAGTTAAACCATATTCCTACTGGTTGATAGAGTGTTTCTTGGTTATGGCCCTGGAGGAAAATATAGGTGAATTTCTGATGAGGCTTTCTGTACACACATACTTCTACGTTTGGGTTTATCGTCAGAGTAAATAAATGGGTAGAATTTGTATAAATATTCTACAGAAGAGTAGCCCTGTCTTGGAGAGGAATGAAAGGCAGCATTTATCCAAAAAATTGCAAAGCATGTGGAAACTTTAATACACTGAATGGGATAATTCAACAAATATTTTTAATATACTTCTTTCCAAAATAGTGACATTTACTATTTTTAAAATTAATACACCAACTCTTATCAATTTTGGCCGATAGATCACTGACATCTGTAGCTTAAGGACTTAAATTGTGGTTGGTAAATACAGAAAAATTCCTTTTTTAAATACTTAGGAGCTTCAGTCCTCATCGAGGTGAAAGAGCTGGGTGGCTAGATTTCCCTCATTCCAGAATCTCATCTACATAATTATAGGATATTTTGTGGGTTCCTGGCAGAGCTAGAGGCAACAAAACATCTGTTACACTCAAGGCCACCATGGAAGAATCAGCTTCAAGCAACAAACTCACTACCTAGTGCCAACAATGCTGTCTCCAAGCCATTACTTTTTATATATTTTTATCCCATATTTATTGGTAAGTATGCCAAATCAGCATATTTTCTTCATTAAAAGTGATAATTTTGGGATTCATGAGAACTCTGCTTCTGGCCTAGACATAGTAAAAGGGACCAGATTTTTCAGGCAGACCCTCTAGTTTAAAACAACAACAACAACGACAAAAAAATAAAAAAATAAAAAAATAAAAAAACTGAGACAAAATATGTGAGACAACAGTGTTGAATATACTGAACATTAAGATAAAAAGGACTGTCCTTCTTGGGCCATGGCATAGGGAGGGAGAGTCCAGGCAGAGCCTGGTGAACTCTAGTGAAAGAGAGGGAGCTGGGAGTCTGGAGAGTCCACGGAAGCTAGTGTTTGTAGAACAGAATACCCAAGAGGAGAGAACTACACAGAGACAGTCCACCACAGAGATCTGCAGTCCTGAACACTGCCATGCTCCCTAAGGTACTCAGCAGAGGGTAGATTAGCATTCACAGGGGAGTAAACTCCTGGAGAAAGAGTCATCTGAATAGACCAGAGGGAGCAATACTTGGAGCCCACACTAGGCCAAGAGAACTGTCAATTCCCACCACTAAGACTGGAAAGCAAACTGTTTCATGGGGCACTGGGCAGAGGACTCAGAATGGTTGTGTCTTAGTAGTGGGGGATAATTAAACCTGGATTAAATAAATGATTGGTCCCACCTAACGAATCTTATAAGCAAGACCTAGAAGGATCAAACTGTTTCCAAATAACCTAACTATATAAGAAAACTAAGCTCAAGAGAATATATAGGACTACAAAGAACTGAGCACTCAGCAAGATGAAATTCATGTCTGGATTCATTCATGAATCCAATCAAGATTAACACTCAAGAAACAAAAAAGATATAGTTGAAAAGACAGTATATATTAAAATTAGCAGACAAGTAATTAAAACAGTTATTAAAACTGTATTCCATATACTGAAAATACTAAGTAGAGATGTGAAAAAAAAAGGGCCTGATTGAACTTCTGGACATGAAAATTACAATGTGTGAGATGAAAAATATGCCAGAAAGAAATAATACCAAATTAGACATTGCAAAAAAAAAAAAAAAAAAAAAAAAAAAAAAAAAAAAA
>NW_016811046.1:714036-775825 GCF_001698545.2 Rhinopithecus bieti
AAAAAAAAAAAAAAAAAAAAAAAAAAGGAATTTTAAGACGTTTTAAGACATACCAATTGAAAATATACAGAATAAAATACACAGAGAAAAAAATCTGGGCATCAGTGACCAGCGGAACACATACAGTTAGTCTAAAATAGATGTGATTGGAGTCCTTGAAAATGGAAAGTAGAAAATATTTGAATAGATTATAGCCCAAATTTTCCAAATATGATGAAAACTATACCCACAGATCTAAGCAGCTCAATAAATCCCAAGAGTAAGAAATACCAAGAAAGCTACAAAAAGGCACATCATTATTACAAAAGACATCAAAATTACTCCATAGATAAATGTAGTCTTTTCAAAAAATGATGTTGAAATAATTGAATATATGCAAAATACACTTAGAACCACATACAAAAAATCACTCAAAATAGATTGTAGATTACAAAGTGAAACCTAAAACTATTTTTTCTATATCAAAACCATAAACTCTTGCTCCCCAAAGTCCATTTTAAGAGATTTAAAAGACAAACCACAGATTAGGAGAACATATTTGCAAATCAAAAATACGATAAAGGACTTGTATGTACAACATACAAATAATTCTCATAACTCAATAAGAAATCAAATAACTCAATAAAAAGTGGGCAAAATATTTTAACTGATAGTTCACAAAAGAATATACATAAGAGTGGTAAATAAACATATACAAAGATGTTCAATATCATTTGTCATTATAGTATACAAATTAAAACTAGAATAAGATGTCATTACCCAACCATTACAACAGCTAAAATTAAAAAGATGGTGTTGGTGAGGATGCAGAGGAATTGAACTCTCATACACTGCTGGTCTGATATAAAATAATGCAATCCATTTTGAAAACAATGTGACAGTTTTTCAAATACTTAAACACATATCTACCATATGATTCAGCCATTCTACTCCTACATATTTATCTAAGACAAATGAGAGTATATGTCCACATAAAGACCTGTATGGATGTTCATAGCAGCTTTATTACTATAGTAATAACCCCAAACCTGAGACAATTTGATCTCAAAATAGTTATGCTGAGTGAAATAAATCAGATAAAAATAATAGTGTCTATTTTATTTATATAAATTTCTAGAAATACAACTAATCTATCATTACAGAAAGTAAATTAGTGATTGGGATGAACTTGAAGGGGCAGGAAGGTGGGGTTACAGTGGGGCAGAAACTTCTGAGGGTGATGTGATGCAAATGTTTACTATCTTGAATAAGATGATGGTTTCACAGGTTCATGCCTATGTCAAAACATATCACATTATACATTTTAAATTTGTTTATTTTATTCTGTGTTAATTATACTCCAACAAAACCTTCAAACAGTGATACTAAAGTTATTTTTATAACCCACATATTTATTGTCTGTAAACTGAAAACTGCATACACACACACACTGACACTCCATGACAATAAAAGGCCCACGGAATTAACAAGGAACATTAGCCTTCTCAATTTCACAAAAGAAAGGTTTTTGTACAATATACTTTTATTTCAATGTGAGAACCATGCAGCCCATGAAAAGAGGCAGGTCTTATGGGAGAGACTGAGTAGTTTAATAAAACATATTAATAAGAGGAGTTACATTCATAAAGATGACAAAAATACTGATTTTTTAAGGTAGTTTACTTCCTACTTTGCAGGTTGTTTCCACCACTCAAGAAAGTCTTTGCAAGAAGCCTTAAATAAAGATGAATGGGGAAAAATTAATGTAACTGGAAAAAATTAATATCATTGCACGATTTTCTATTGCTCTTATATTTTAGTTTCAGATTGAATTCATTTTGTTATCATTGACTATCAGAAATCCGAAGCATATAAAACTGTAACGGGGGTTACCCATACCTTCCCTAATTGTTCTTCTTTTCCAGAAAAATTTTCTGATGGAAGTTCATGCATTACATTGATACGTAAGTTTTCTGTACTCCTGTGATCTATTCAAGATACTGTAATTTTCATACAGGAACAATGAAACAATTTTCCAGTTTTTTTGTTTGTTTGTTTGTTTTAGACAGAGCCTCAGCCTCTGGAGTAGCTGGGATTACAGGTACGTGCCACCATGCCCAGCTAAGTTTTGTATTGTTAGTAGAGACGGGGTTTCACCATGTTGGCCAGGCTGGTCTTAAACTCCTGACCTCGTGATCCGCCCACCTCAGCCTCCCAAAGTGCTGGGATTATAGGCGTCAGCCACCACGCCCGGCCCTCTCTTTGCTTCTGTGAAGGATATAACTCCAAAACTTATAAAATATATGTTTAAAGGAGATTTTCATTATTAATTCCTTTTAATATATACACTAAGATGGAAATCTCAATTCCATTAATTACTTACTGCGTAACTTTACATTGAAAAAGGAAGCCTTCAAGACAACAATTTCCATCGTATCCAATGAACCTGATTAAAATGATGGGCTACTTTCATAACAAGTGCTTAGGTAAATGGTCCTATTCTGTCAGAGAGGAATGGGTCTTATTAGAAACTGCATTGCTGTGTTATGCTGTTATAAAATTAATGCAGAAAAAATGTTTAGTTCTTTTTAATAAAATCCAATGACTTGTGAATTGGACTAAATATCAGTAAATAGTGAGCATAAGTGTAACATTATCTACTTAATTTGGTTGTTTAATTTGGCTCTTAGTATAAAAATTTGAGTTTATGCAGCATTTTACTTCCCTATACTCATTGAATCTCCTTCTGCTATGTTTCAGAGAATAAAGAAGAGCTTATGTAGTTTTGATTAAGTAAGCTACAGAGTTATCTTTAGAGGTGATATTAACAACTTCCCAAACTATAATCCATCCTTGAGGTACTGCAATATTTAAAATATTTTTGTTAAGACATGCAGAGGTAGAAAAAATACTAAGATATATTGATGAATTTATTTTACTGAATATAAAAATACATACATTTGAAATCTTTAGAACATTCTATAGATACAACTAATATACTATACTAAATTCATATGTTATGAAAATACAGAGGTTACTATAATTTTGTACAAATAAGCACAACTGGAACCTTATTATCCATCAGCTATATATTTCTGTGAGTGTACTATTATTTAGTCCATGGCTTTTATTTTATTCTGTTCATTACCAATAGCCAACATTTCTCATTATACAAATGGGAAAATAACCTCTCAAAAGTACCTCTTACTTTATACTCACCATAGAATTTTGTTAAATAATATATTTAAACCTACTGCTTGTTCATCAGCTTTAGCCATTAAGGCTGCTACAACATGCTTCACATCTCTTTCTGGCTTTAAAGTCCTATTGTTGTTATTGTTATTATTACTACTATATTTTTTTGAGACGGAGTCTCGTGCTATCACCCAGGCTGGAGTGCAGTAGCATGACCTCGGCTCACTGCAACCTCTGCCTCCCAGGTTCAAGCAATTCTCCTGTCTCAGCCTCCTGAGTAGCTGGGACTACAGGCACCCACCATCACGCCTGGCTAATTTTTGTATTTTTAGTAGAGACAGGGTTTCACCATATAGGTCAGGCTGGTATCGAACTCCTGACTTCAGGTGATCCACGCACTCCCAAAGTGCTAGGATTACAGGCTTGAGACACCACACCTGGCCTTGTTGTTATTTTTAACATCAGAATTTTATTTACATTTTACAACACATTCTGTTCTACAGTCATGTTCCAGTCAACTAAAGCTACAGTTAATTGATATAACAATCACAAAACCTCCATGGCTTACAATATTCATGTATTTATTTCTCAGACATCCAAGTGTTGCTGGTGAGTGGTGTCAAGAGATCCAGAGTGGGCTACACTAAGCTCTACTTTGAGATAAAGGTCTGCTGGGCTTGATTCCTTGCTGAGGTTTGGGCTGAAGTCAGCTCCCTGTGTGATCATTCGGAGACCCAAGCTGAGGGTACAACAGTTATCTTTTGCTCCTTTGCTGTGATAATGGCAGAAGTTCTGAGAAGAAAATGAAATCTACAAGGCCAAGGCTCATAAGAAACTTATTGTAATTTCATGTCAATGGCCAAACCAAGCCATATCTCCAAACCCAAAGTTAAGAGGTGAGAAAAATATATTTCTCCTTATAGTAGGATTTAAAAGTCATAAAACAAAGGGTAAAAATATAGGGAGGTGCAAAGAATTGGGGCAATAATGACCATTTTACATTAATTCCTCAATATCTTGTCTACAACTGGTTGTAAAAATTGGAAGAATGAGAACGTTTACCATACAATAATTGTATGTTATTTACTGTAGAATGAAGTAAAAAATAGTTACTGCACTTCACTAAAAATGTGCCACTTTATGGAGGCTGTTCCAGCATTACGGTCAAATGGACTTCCTTCTGATGTATTCTACCAGTTGTTGAAAATAGTGACACACTTAATGCTTCATATTTACAGAGTTTCTTATTTTTTTCTGGAATATTTAATTATTTTTTGCTTGTTAGGTGAAGTATAAACTTATTTACCATGTCCATATTTTTATTGGAATGTATTTTTATGCTTCTTGAAGAGGCCGCCTGGGGTCCTCTGCTGCTTCTACTTCTTTTTTTTTTTTTTTTTTTTTTTTTAAGACAGAGTCTTCCTCTGTTGTCCAGGCTGGAGTGCTGTGGCAGGATCTCAGCTCACCGCATCCTCTGCCTCCCAGGTTCAAGCGATTCTCCTGCCTCAGCTTCCCAAGTAGCTGGGATTACAAGCTCCCACCACCACGCCCAGCTAATTTTTGTACTTTTAGAAGAGATGATGTTTCACCATGTTGGCCAGGCTGGTCTTGAACTCCTGACTTCAGGCAATCCTCCCGCCTGGGCGTCCCAAAGTGCTGAGATTACAGGCATGAGCCACCGTGCCTAGCCTCCGCTTATTCTAAGTTTAGCTGATTCCTTTCTAGGTCTGCTGCAAGCTACATCCTGGGATATCTTCTCCTTGCTTACCTGGGCTTATTCTACCCTTTCTTGGATCCTACCTTTCTATTTTTTATGTCCACTTTTCATTTGCAATAAAACATCTTTAGGTAATTTTCATGAAAAGAGTAAGTGTAACATTATTTTGAGCCTTAAAATTGTCCCAACACTTGCAACATTTGGCTAGTCATAGAAGTCTAAGTTCAAATTCATGTATCCCCAGAAAGTTAAAGGTACATTAATTTTTTCATTGTCTTTTAATATATGGTTGCTGCTGGAGGCATTTGAAGCCAATGTAATTTTTGCTACTTTTGAGTTAACCTGTTACATCTCTTAGGGGATTTGGGAATTTTTCTATATAGAGATCTTATAAGACTGTCTAGAAATGGTTTTCATTCATTGTGTTGGTATGCATTAATTTTTTCAACATGAAGGCTCATTCGTTATTGCCTCCATTCCTGTGTTTTCTCTGGAATTAGTCCTGTGTTGAATATCTTAAATCCATTCTCCATGTTCATTAAGCATATATCTTCTATTTTTTATTTTATCTAAGTTTGGGAAGATTTCTGTGACTTTAACCTCTCACTACATTTTTTAAAAAAATAGTTCACCAATCATATCTTTTATAACCATGAACTCTTTTTCAAAATGACATACAGTATTCTTGTTCTATGAAAATCATATTGTCCTTATGATCCTAATTAAGATGTTTAAAAAGTTCTCTCTGTTCCATGAATCATACTTTCTTCCTCTTGCATCAGTTATTTATGTGTTCATTTTGGATCTTCTGTTTCATGCAGTTTACTTCAAATATCTGGTGAACCTTGATTGCCTACTTATATGAATGAAAGACTAGATTGATTCGTATACTGAACTGGTGTAGTTTATTCAGTACTTTAATAGTTTTATTCTTCAGCAAGCTTCTGTCCTGTATGGAGGACTGACTGCAACTTCTGCGGGGGGCGGGGGGTGGGGGGGAAGCTGGGAGAAGGTAGCAAGGCTATCCCCATCTTGCAAAATAAGGTTTTATTCAGTGTTGTTAACTTCTGCCTTAGGAACCCAAGTTTTCCCCTAGTAAACTCTGAAATTTTGGAGACAGTAGTCTTCTAGGCTTAGCCCTGGAAATCATGCAAGAGGAATAGGGAAGGGAAGAGGAGGGCAACCAGAGCAACTGTTCCAGAGTTCTTAATTAATTTACCTGCTTTCTGTCTACTCTTTTTTCTGTAGCAGCTCACCCCTAGCCTGGACCCTTTCCACTAGGCAAAGAACAGCATCTACTTCCATTTCAGACTTTTCCAGGTCAGGGATGTAGGCTCAAGGACTCCTTCTTCATCATCACAATTCCCTCCTGTATTCTGTCATCTAGAAATGTCAAAATTCACTGGGGTGCTAATAGTGCCTCTCGCTACTTTTAGTCTGTTACAAACTTATTCTTGAATTTTAAAAATTCATTTAATCTTCACTGTCACTTCAATGTGGTTTGAGAATAAGGGGATACTAAATATGTATGCTCAGTTTGCTATCTTAAAAGTCTAAGTTTAAATGTTGCTAATGAAGAGGCTTTTTTAGCACTTGGAAAACAACCTCCTATCACTATCTCTTGACTTAGATACAGCTCTCTAGGGAGAGTGGCAGCCCCCAAAATAAAAGCATTTCTTCTGACTGCTCAGTAAAATTACAGAAGAGTATATTCCCTATGAGAGCAATAATCTTGGTCCCAGAGTTTGTTCAAGAAAGCCTCAGGAGAAGTAATTCTTTTTTAAAAGTTAGCCTCCACCAGAAAAAAAAATCTTTCTTCAACATATATTCATTTGAGACGCTAGACAAGAGTACTATCAGCACATCATAGACACCAAAAGAGAAAAAGGGAAGTTAAACACAGTTGAGTTTCTTCCTTCTCTAGTAATGTCTTTATCCATTTTTTCATGCCCGAAATTAACCATGATCCATAATATCTTTCAAAAGGTCTTAGAAAAAAAATAGCAAATTAATAGTAAAGCTCTATGGATGTTTCTTTTACCATTTTGTTCTATTAAAAGGTCAAGAGTAATTGATAAGAATCTCTATATAACTTTTCGTTTTCTCTTTAAAAGAAGTAGATCTTCCTTAGGGATCAGGAGAAGTAACTAATAGGTACGAGGCTTAATACATAGGTGATGAAATAATCTGTACAACAAACCCCTATGACACACGTTTGCCTATATAACAAACCTGCACATGTACCCCGACCTTAAAATTAAAAACAAAATAAATGGGGGATTTACTCACATCATTGACTCTGAAACAGTTTTGTACATATTCTAGATGTGAAGTGAGGAATCCAGTAAACGATATTTAAACTAGCATAAATAATCAGTATAAAGAGGTTAGAGGCCATGGTGAACAGAAGGCTTATTTTTTCAATTAAAAATATGTATGTATGTATGTATTTTCCTATGGACGTAATGTCTACATAGTTTGTGACATTATTGTCTCATTCTGCATAGTCAACATAACTTCTAAAATGATAAACTCTGGTTCTATGTTTTCTCAAAATCAATTTCTTGGACCATTTCCATTTGCCCACATAAAATAACTCTGTTCCTAACAGTGTTAAAGCTACCATTCTGTATCATCTTTGTATGTAAGAAGCCTGTGGAGAGAATAATACAAAAGAAGAAGAAGAGTATTTTTAATCCTTCTAAATTCTTGCTGGTAAATTTGTTTTTCCCTTTTAATTACTTCTTGTAGAGATGTAGTAAGAATTAAAAAGTAGCATAAAGCTAAATGTAGAATGTACTAAATGCATAAATATTTGGAAGAAAGAAAATAAAACAGAACTTCAGCATTAGAATACTGCCTATTTGGGTGCCAATCGAAGGAGATTTTTCTGAAATTTTCTAGACAAGGATAACCAGAATCTATTACAGAACAAACAAGTGTTGCTATAACAAAGCAGCGTGCTGCGTGTAATTAAAGCATTAGAATAGCATACAGACAAAACTGTTAGGCACAACAAGTTTTGTTACATATCAGGAAAGATTCTTTAAAAACTGTAAAACCAGATGTGCCAAATGTTTGAAAGTAAAAATAACTTGAAATCTGACTGGTTTATAAATCCATCAATTATATTGGATAGAGTCAAGTAATATTTTGGCATTTTCATTTCGTTACCTTTATTCAGCAATTCACAAAAATGCATAACCTCAAGGGTCTTACCAATTTACCTCTTCACTCTGAAAGTGAATACTGCTCGGATATTTTAAAGAATGGTATCTGCAGTGAAGGAAATTAAAGTGAATACTGAGAAAATAATTTATCCAATTCCCACTAGCAATACACACACAAATTCAGCTGCATTCATACATATCTAAATATGTCAGCTTTTTCTCAGAGACATGCCCTGAATTATCCTACAAAATAGAATACCTCAAAGATGAAAGAGCATTCAGAACCTCAGCACAGAAATACATCGATTACTAAAACATAATTTTAAAGTGCTTCCAGCATATACAAGATACATTTATATTCCTCAGTTGTGTAGTGCCTAGTACTACCTTATTATAAAGTAAGTTTTGCATCTATTTACTATTTATCCCTCAATTACATGGTAAAATTGGATAGTTAAAAATAGAAGAACACATAAATATAGAAATCGTTGGCTTTATGTCTGGAAACCTTTATCCTAAGATGTTTAGAAATATGCTTAAAAAAAAAAAAACCAAAATTGTATTTGTAATAAGTTGTCTTAATTTTGGTAATGGGGTGTTTAATTTTTAAAACCTGAGGTCAATAAATTAAATTCTGTCATTTCATGTTTTGGTGTTGCAGTTCCATTCTCAGTATAAGGGATATTGATCTAATAATCATACTCTACTCCTCCAAATATCTAGTCATTTTATGTCCCCACAAACTCATTCATTATAAAACCCATAAAATTATTCCCTGTGGTGCCTATAACAAAGGAACAAACTGAACAATAAAAAGGAACAATGTACATTTTTATTACGTTTTAATGATATCCCCATTGCCAGTGCATGCACAACCAAGTGGAAACATTTTAGCCACTGGCATTTCCAGAGATCCACTCTCTGCCACTCTGCAATACAAATTAATGGGTGAAAACGTCCATTAACAGAAAAGTTAAAAGGCAATATCTATCTATTATAAATAAACAGTATGCTTATGAGTTAATTCTTCTGAGGTCACTACATGAAAGCCAGGCACAGTCATTGTTACAGGTATTTCTCTTCCTGCTGCATAAAATTCTGATTGAAATTTTATAGGGTTTCAAAAATCATAAGTAGACTAAGTGTATAGGCAGAAAATTGTGTCTCTAAATTAGCTAGAATCAGAAAATATGATTAATATAAATGTAATAAAACTCATTTATTGGTTACTCTTATAAGTATAAGCTTACCTGACCCCATATATTGTTAAGTATATTTTTTTTATTCAACAAATATACGTTCTAGTACTTTCTAGCCATGGTTTCAAAACACTTGATCATATATCCCTATAGTAAAATTTTAACTGTGGCACACACTTTGAATAAATACATACTTAAGAATTTATAAATTATATACAAGTATTAATAAATGAATAATTATGTTCATTATAAAATGTATATGGGAAACATAAATTTTAAAATAATAGGATATGTTTACAATAAACATTTTTAAAGTATGCTCCCAATTGCAACGGCTTCATGTTATCATTAACTAATATATCAAAGCATAAAACAGTATTTCCTCTGGGTGAGTTTATCAATAATAATGGTGAATGTAAACACATATTATAGATCATGTTGATAATTTCAACTTTGGGATCCAATCTCCTGTTAGATATAATTACTTTGGCACTGCTTTATCTCATAATATTTTATATTTAGTTCATAATAGGAGAATAAATGTTAGCTGTTTTCTCACTGCTTGTATTACTGGCATTTTCTTCATTCTGACATTTCTCTGCAGATTCTTTTCAGGCCAATTATGTATTTGGTTAGAATTAATTTAATAGATAACATAATAGTCACATTGTGACAAAAAGGTTCTGCTTTGTAGAACTACTACTCTTTCTTCAGAACATTTGTACTGGTGATTTTTTTACATACAACTCCAGTGAGGTGCCTCTGTCAATGCATGAGGTAAACTGTAATACACTTAATACATGTACTTGTTAACAATACATAAACATACAAGTAAGTTATCTTATTTTCTTTCCACTGCTCAGGGGACTATCTCTTGCGCTTTTCTGGGGTGTATACACCCCAACATGGAAACAACTACTCTGTAAGTAGTGTCTAGGAAGATGAATCTGGGGATTTAAAATATCTCCTATTTGTTTTTAAGCATAAAACCATGTTCAACTATTTATAACTTCTAGAGAATAATGAATGCTTGATAGAATTTGATTTTTTTTATTTAATATTTTATTTTATTTTATTGCTGGAATATTAACCACATTAAAACATGAATTTTGTGTTTTATTTGTTGCTACATTCCCTCTTCCAGAACAGTGCCTGACACAGAGCAGCTGCACATGAAATAGTTTTTAAATGAATCAAAACTTATTCAACTGCAGGTGATGCTTCTTTGATTGTTCCCAGTTATTCTCAGTTTACCCAGCACTTTCCAACATCCTCTCCACAGCCCTGAGAGGTGTCATTTTCATTTTCTTCTTTTCTTTTCTTCTTTTCTTTTATTTCAATAGTTTTGGGGAAAACAGTGGGTTTTGGTTACATGGATAAGTTGTTTAGTGATGATTTCTGAGAGTTGGTGCACCCATCACTGTATGGTATACAGTACCCATTGTGTAGTCTTTTGTCCCTCACTCCCCACCCTTCCCCACAAGCCCCCAGAGTCCATTATATCATTCTTAAGCTGTTGTGTTCTCACAGCTTAGCTCCCACTTATAAATGAGAATATACAATAGTTGGTTTTCCATTCCTGAGTTTATACACTTAGAATAATGGTATCTAACGTCATCCAGGCTGTTGTGAATGCCATGATTTTGTTCCTTTTTATGGCTGAGTAGTATTTCACAGTGTATATATACCACACTTTCTTTTTCTAGTCATTGATTGATAGGCATTAAATAGGTAAACTATCCCCAACATAAAGAAGGAAAAAATATATTCCTTTGACTAGCTTCAAGACGAATGCCTTTTCAAAACCTGGGTTTGTTATGACTAACGCTTAACTTGGGTCTAGTTATCTGGACAAATAGTAAGATTACAGGACAATTGTAAGATAAGGATTCACCCAAACCAAAGAATGAGCACTGGGGTTTCTCATTAACAAAAGAGCTTCACAGTCTACAATATTTCAAACAAAACAAAAGCATCCTTTACCTAATACTAGATATTTCTTTCTACATGACCCTGAATCAAATCTTGAAGAAGCTGCCACTGTTTTTCTGACTATTTCTAGGTAATAAAATAAAATGCCCTAAGCTTATTTTTAGCTACTAGACAATCACCTGCACCTTCCATACTAAAATAAGTCTAGTTTTGTAGCATCTAAAAATCCATAATGATATCCAAGTTGGAACTTCTCATTCCCAGTTTAGGCCTACCTGGGAAAACTGCAGTGGAGAAGTGGGCCTTCTCCTAAAATTTACAGTCTGGGTTACCATGGAAACTGTCTTATGGTTCTAAATCATTATAAGTTATCATAAGGCTAATAAATTATTTAAAACATTTGTCTCCTATCTTTCTAACAATGTGGAAGACTAGGTTGGAATTTAGAACTCTAAATTTAGAACTAGGCTGGAATTTAGAATTTAGAATTCAGGACCATAAGAGAAATAGCTTTCAACCCACTCTTCTCTACAGATACCCAAGCCCAAGGACCTGAGCACTGTCTTTCCCATGCAGTAATCAGATATTCCACGGCATGTCACTGAGCCCAGGTGTGTGCCCACTAGTGACACAGTGACACATGGGAGGACAGATATGGAGAAGGGCCTGGAAGTATTCTGCCATTTGGGCAGACTATTCTGGGGTCTGGATTATCTTGAGCATGGTCTAGAAAGGGGAGTAAGTCTCCAGGTGGGCATGTTCCCTTGTGCCCATGGATGTCTTGCTCCATAGAGAGGAGTGGTTCCAGAAGAAAGCCAGAGCAAGATCTCCAATGTGAGATCTAGAACAAGAGGTCCCTCCTGGCAGTGTCTAAGGAAGGAACTGGGAGGTGAGTTAAGGTGATATTCTCCTCTCTCATTCCACCTCATCCTCCATTCTCTAGTTTGTTTTGACATCTCCAGTACCAAAGTGGATGAGATGAAATCCTTGATGGTCAGGTTGAAACATAGCTTTGGTGATCTGGATTTGGCAGATGTGCTTTGTGGGCTCCTTTTCTCCTGGGGCAATGGAAGGTTCTGTGATGACATTTAATCAGTAGGAATTCCTTACTTCTAGCTGCCTTCTCTAATGGGCCTCTATGCTCCGTGTCCCGGATTCCCTTGAAGCACCACGTTGATTGCTCAGGGACCTTCTCTGGATTTTCCTCTTGGGCTCCATCCCTCCCAAGATAACACATCTTCTTGGTTTTGAGAAGTCCACATCTGACCCACAGGAAATCCGCACACATTCTTTCCCTGTCATATTCTAGAACTGTACTCCATTCCCCATATTTTTCTCTGTCCTTGATCTGAATCCATTGAGTACGGCTTAGGCCATAGCCTCTTGTCTTTGGGCCTCCCAAGAAAGGCACTGAAGCAGCAATCCATATGTAACTGAATATATAACATCATAATAATAAAAGGAAAAGTTTAGTGTTTTCTTTCTTTCTGACCTTCCCACAGTGCTTTTCTTCCTTTATCAGTAATAACATACTTAATATCAATCACATTTTTAAAAGTAAATATTTAGGGAAAACAGACAGTTTGCTTTTAAATCCACCAAGGCTTTTGAGCTTTGTATTTGAGAAAACTTTAAAAATAAAAGTTGGGCAAGAAATTTGAACCTCAAAGAGTGACACTACTTTTAGGTGACAAACCAAATCATGTTTAAAGTCCCTGAAAAACAGAAAATGACCAGGAAGTTCATTTTAAATATATTCTCTAAACCATTTGAGAATTGTAGGCCATAAATTATGGCAGAAAGATAGCTGGCAATAAATATTTTTCTTCAATTCAGTTGCTCTAAAGAGGAAAGAGAAAGACTGTGTTCTCAGATAAAAATGTCATTTACATTCTTTTAAGACTATACCTTAAAGATAAATTGAAATAAGTTATATTCCTATGAGTTCAAAATATCAATTAAAAAATAAAGCTCACTGAGTTAAGTTACTTCAAGGAAATAAGGTAATTTCATGTTTGCTTACTTTTAACATATTAAAACCATAAATGCAAAAATATACTAAATATCTCGGATGACTTTATAAATAAAAAAGTCATAGATAGTCCAGAAATTTATCTAATAAAACTTAAAAGGCTAATCAGTGTAACTGAAGATCAAAATCAGCCGTCTTAGGTCAATCTATCTACGTAAGTTAGAATAATGTTAGTAGTAAGGTATTAACATGGACATTGTGACATCTTTTATATGTAGAAAAATGAATAAGGAAAGTTTTAGCAAAAAACAAAAGTAAACAAAACATATGTATAAACTTGCAGTTTAATTAACTTCATCTTAAATGAAGACACTGAGAATGATTATTCATACTAGAAAATGCTATCCATTTTCACCCAAATACTATTCTGTCATCAAAAGTACAATGTCATTAAACTTTACCTTATAAACTTCTAAATGGATTCCATTGCTTTACTGTATTTAAATATGGTGAATCATTTATACTAATACATAGCTCTTTAGAAGCTTGTAATAATTGACTGCTTTTAAGAAGGCCAACTTGGACCTCTGAAGCTGGCCATAAGGGACTACTGCTATACATGCTGTGCTGTGATTTTCTCATCATATATGCAGATCCAACTGGGAGGAATCTGAAAACATATTTATTTTTAATATATGCCCTGCTTTTTTCCACAAGTCAGTTAAAACAGGTTGCAGTAAAATCCCTACATATTAAGGGAGTAAATATAAAAATAAAAATAGATATCCTAAATGATTGGGAGGAATAGGAACCTAGACTAGGATACTTACTGGATTTGAACATTAAGTTTGTCTGTGTAGATAAAATAGCTTTTATAGTTCTCATTACTTGATGACGTTGGTATCTTCATACTTCAGAAATTATAAATATGTGCTTCCTTGAATTTAAGTAAAATAAATTTAAAAATACACTGTTAAAATATCCTAGCACTGAATCATTCAATAAATATTTATAGTACAGCTACCATGTGACAGGCACCCTTGGAAGATATAAGAGAAAAATCCGTACGTAAAATAGTCACATAACCCTGCCAAGTAGTGGCAAATAATCCCAACTGGTCGAGTTCAAAAGACAAGACAATTACAATGATCTCCGTTGCAATTCACCATGGTGTTCTCTAGGGCTCTGCTTTGGTAGTCAAACCATAAACAAGTGTTTACTGTGCTCTTGTTACTCACTCATTCATAAATTCATTTACCCAATATATTTTGAGTACCTACTATGTGCAGATCACAATTCTAGGTTTTGATCAGGAATCATAGATGACTCAGGCAGAAATTATCTTTAAGCTGCCTGGAGTGATGAGAAATATATAAATAAACACAAAAGAAGGGAGAAAGAATGAAGAAGTAAGTGTCTTACAAGGTTGAAAGCAAGAGGACTTTCCTGCCTGAGGAAGGAGTAGGAATCCTAGGAGAATTTTTGGAGGACCTGGGCCTGGCATTACAGATGAGAGATAAGGGCAAGGGCTTTCCAGGCACAGAAAGCAAATCAGCAAGGGCAGGACAATGGGAAATTAAGGACCTTGAAGGATGGATGGCAAGTGGCTAACTTTAGAGAACCATTCATATAAAAAGGGGGATATGAAAATAAATTCAGGAAGTTAGATCAGGGTCAGATTCTGGGCAAGAGATAGGTTCAGATGGTGAAACTGGTGTCCCTAACTGTGCTTCTTGCTATTAAAATGTAAATAAAGCATACAGCTAGACTCCGGTCCTCAGGAACTTTATAATCTCATATGTACACGGCCGGACAAATACAAGATCCTTGCACTGAATTGTTCCCATATTCCCTTTTTTTTTTTTTTTTTTTAACCAGATGATATTTAGAGTTCTATAAGAAAAGCAACTACACACCTGATATATTTAGAGCCATCTGATCTATGACAAAACCATCTTCTACGTTGTTTTACCTTTCACTTGTGACTACCATTTCTCAAGGCATCATTTCCCACAAGGGCAACTCTTGTGTTGCATTCCTCTTCTAAGTGCTGCTAGCTCCTGCCTTCCAATATTGCTCTTGAAGGATTCACTGCCTAGGCTGTGAGAATGTAGTATTAAGGCATACACAACTGGGAGATAGTAGCTGACAATGAACTAAAGGTATGAGAAGCAAAGCGACTCCAACAAAAACAGTGACCTCACTGTAAACAACAAATAATGACACAAGCTCCAGCAGCAAGAGAGGCAAATGACTCTCTCGATAATCTTGATGGAAAGCACTGTTCATCTTTTAGACAAAGGATGGCACCACATGCAAGGCAACATTAACATAATCACTATTTCTGGGGACAATTCTAAGTGCTGAATAAGTGCTTGTAGACAGTTTATGCATGGGTGGCTGTTCCTCCTACTGTGTATTTGTTATTAAAACATGTGTGTATGCAAATGCAACAGAACCCTGCATTAACCTTCAGTTCCACCCACCCTTGCCTCCTACATATTTATCAATCATTTAACAATAACTCTCTCATCTTTTCTTGCTTCTGCCTCACTTTGTTTCCATCTGCCATCTCTCCTTTGCATAATAATTACACTCTCCATTTTGAAATTTCCATGCCACTGTCACTCCTGTCTCTTCCAAGTAATTGATTTAAACAATCTTAAAATTTTTTAAAAATTATCTAACAATTATTTGTTTAGCAATCTTTATAAACTACATGGTTCCTCATATTCACCAAAAATCTAATAAACACTGACAATCTCACGATCTCCAAAAGGCGGAGATAATGTACAGTGCTCCTCAACTTATTTGGCCATGGGACTCTTGTTAGAGGAAGTATTATTTTTCTTCACATTAATTTTATAAGCTCTTAAAGACACATACTATTTAAGAGTTTTTATTTGTTTGTTTGTTTGATGTTTTTCAAAGCCCAGTATCATGGGAGATAGATGGCTGTTAGATAACACAATAAATGATTTATTGGTTAACACACTGAGGCTCATTCATTCATTTGTTTACTTAACAAATATTTATCAAGCACCTATGATGAACTAGGTACTTTTTAGGCACAGCAAATTTCAGCAGAATGTAAACAAATCAAGTCCCTGCTCTAGAAAAGATGCTTACTTTCTAAAGAGAAGAAAAATATTAAAAAATAAATATAAAATGTGGCAGATGGTGATGACTGCTAAGAAAATAAAGATGAGTAAAAGAGAAGGACAGTAAACAGATGGTGGAGGAAGATGTTACAGAATGCTGTTGTCTTTGGGTTAGCTGGAGGAGGCCACTCTGGAAAATTCTTATTTGAGCTAAAATCTAAGAAGAAAAGGAAAGGGAGCAAGAATCATGGTTATCTAACAAAGAGGAGGCCAGGTAAAGGATCACAATGCAAAGGCCCCAGATTGGAAGCCAGACTGGCACATCTGAGGTCATCAGAGAACTGTGTGACCAAAGTAGAATCAGCAAGGTGGAGTATAGTTGGATATAAGATCAAGAGAGATGAACAGGAATGGGGCATGTCAGGTTATTTTTGGTCACTATAAAGACTTTTGATTCTGCTTGAAGTGCACTACAAAACCATGGGAGGTTTTAAACACAGAAATGACTTAATATTACATATATTTGAAGGTATCAGTCTGGATTTGTTTTGAGAATAAATTAGGAGCAAGTGTAAAGTCAGCAAAATCATTAGGAGCACGTCATAGTGCATAATGCTGCCTTAGGGAAGAAGTGAAGGTGGTAAGAGGTGATCAAAATCTGGATGTGTACTTAAACTAATCACAGAGCATGCAGGAGACATTGAGTATAGGTAACTCTTCTAAGGAGTTTGATTGGAATGTGTAGAACCAGAACAATAGCATTCATGAGTTTGCTCCTTCCTTTCCCTAGACTCCCACACCCCTCCTCTCTCTCCCCTTCTCTCTTTTCCTCCTTCTCTCCCTGCCTCTCACCTCAGACACTGAGAAGGTGTACACTCTCAATTATAAGATGTTACTTTTTAAATTGGGTACCTGGTGTTTCCATCCTCTGCACTGCCTAATTTAGCTCAGATAAAATCAGTATCTATTTCTGTTTTATTTTAGTACAGATTTCTTTTACTATGATGAAAGAATACGTATTTTGAAAACCAATAATACCAAGAATGATAGTTTATCAGCATACAGAACATTTAATTGTACAAAACACTATCACATATATTAAATTGACAGGGCATCATATCAAGTGGGACCTTAGAGTAGGCAAGTGGCCCAGTTATTTCTACCAATGATAATAACCAAGACCTGTTATTATCATTACTTAAAGTTGATATGATTTGTTAAGAGTATAGAAGGAATGGAAGTTTAAGTCTTTTCTACATTTAAATTCTCAGCTCTTTAAACAACCATGCTGTCATTATCCAAATAAACTGCACTCACTTTATTTAGAAAAGTTAGAAACAATTTCTTTACTTACCAACCAAAAGCACTTTCAGATGGTCAAGGAGAGAATAATTCTCATTTGGAAATATTGCAATTTAAGATATATCATATAAAATGATTAAAAGCTCCTGAATATTCTATTTATTTCCAAATGATACACTGCCTTAAATTTATCTAAACTTTTAGGCTATGGCATAACTGTAAAATAAATTAGAATGTTGAGAGCAAAATCAATCATTCTAAAGGCTGACATTAGTAAATATTACATTCTAAAGGCCGACATTAGTAAATATTCACTCTATGCAATTCTGATTTCCAGATTTATTATTCAAATGTAAATGATGCTCTATTTTTCAAAATCTTTGTTGTAGTTTAGCATGTAATTACTCTTGATTTACATACTTCTGTAATAATGTTGTCTTTAAAACATACTGCATTACACTCTCATGACTTAGCCGATGTGAAAGATAAAGTAACACACAATATATCTAAAGACAACCAATTTTATGGGTCTTTTAAAGATATCAAAAATTAAAAATTCAACATCTTAAATAGCATCGTACATATTTAAGACATTCCTTGTATCTGTACATACCTATATATGTGTGAACATATGTATTATTTCTCTTTAAATTTCTAGATTCTATCTCAATGATGCTGTTGAAAGTTAGAAAAAGTGGCAATTACAATGCACACTTGAAATTATAAGAACAGTATATTACACTGCCCACATCTATAGTAAAAAGTTAGGTAAAAGAGAAATAATTATAATGCTCTGAAATTCATTAACAAAAATATCCCATAAATATTTATGATGCTGGTCATAATTGACTTCAAACTATTTTTCAAATATGAACATTGTTCAGCTCCTCCCAAGTGTTCATTACTACCTTGGTCCAAGCCACCATCACCTCCCAGGTGGTTGCAAGGTTCCACTCTTCCACCTGAACCTACCATCAGCCAGAATCATTCTCCAAATAGAAATTAGTTCATTTACTCCCTTGCTGTCTACCTTCCAAAAGTGTGCTTCCACAATTACAATTCCACAACTACAATAAAACTAAAAGTCCTCTCTAGGCCTTATAAGACCTTGACTATTGCTCAGGTCCTCTTTCTGCCCACCCTCTTACTCATTTACAATGCTCCAGACGCATACCCATCTTAGGATTCAATACTTGCTAATCCTTGTGATTCACATGCTTGACCCCCTGACTTCATTCACATCTCTGCTTGTTACTTGGTAGGAGCAAGTTTCTTTGGCCAAGCTCTAAAACAGCACTCACATCCCTTTGCTCCATAATCTCCATTCTTACAAAACATAACAAAACTTGTTATTATGCACTGCGGTGCTGTTATTTCTAATTGAAATTTTAATTGGAATAATTATAGATTCATATCCATTTGAAAAACTATAATACAAAGAAATACCATGTATACTTTAATCAGTTATCCTCGATGGTTAACATTTGACAAACTACAGTATAAAAACAGAACCAAAATATTGACATTACTATGAGAGTACAGTCTTATTCAGATTTCTCTTGGTTTACTTACATTGATATGTGTATGTAATTAGGCTCTATAAGATTGTATCACATATGTAGGTTTTTGTATGTGTCATCACAGTCAATATACTAAATGGTTCCAACACAAGGAACCTCATGTTGCCCTTTTATAACTACACTCACCTCCCTCTGTCCCTAACATCTAGAAACCACTAATCTATCCTCCATTTCTAAAACTTCATCATTTCAAAAATGTAATTAAATGGATCATCTAGTATGTATTCTCTTGGGATTGACTTTTCTTTTCACTCAGCTTAATTTCCTGGAGATTTATCTAAGTTGTTGTATGTATCAATAGGTCCTTCATTGCATTGCTGAGTAGCAATTCCATGGTATGTATGTACCACAGTTTTTTTAACCATTCGCCTGTCGAAGGGCATCTGTGCAATTCTGTATTTTGGCTATTACAAATAAAGCTGCTTTGAGTATCCAGGTACAGGTATGTGTGTGAACTCTAACTTTTTACTTATCTGGGACGAATGCCCAAGAGTGTAATTGCTGGGCCGTATGGTAATGCCTGTGTCACATTTTCATTATCCTTTTCTCCATTAATCAAGTTCTATGACAGCAGAGATTTGGTTATTTTGGTTCAGTGCTATATTCCACTATCCAGATTAGTGCTTGGCACTGAGTAGGGAGTTAATAGCATATTTGTTGTACAAGTGAGCTTCAGATCCTCATGAAGATTTATTCTCTTGTTTGTCGCTGCCCTTCCAGGAGAAATGAGACTGAAAAATGATTTCCTGGGAAAGACAGTAGAGATGAGAATAAGAGAGGTGTGGCCATAGTATCTGTTCCCAAACAGCCTGAGATATCTGAACCCCAAATGAAAGAGCAGTTAAGGAAGAAAGACTGAGCAACTGTGTTCACAAAAAGATTTAGGAGGTTCTGGGAAAAGACACATGTCTTTCCAAATCCCAAGAACATAGGAAGACCCAATGCCATTAAAACGGCTAGGCTTGACCTTGACCTTAGACCATGTACAATTTTAGTTGGCTAGATGGCCACTAGCAGAGAGCAGAGTAGTCTTCCCTTATCACCATGTTCAAGGTCAGAACAACAGCAGTGGCACCCTGACAAAACAGTAAGTAAGCTCTCATTAAATATTTATCAAATGGATAAATAAGTAAGTTATTTCCTGACATGGTTGGGGAAGACTTTAGGGCAGAATGAAGTCCTATCTAAGCAACTTACTTGGAAGATGATAACTAAGAGCAACAGTAATTTAGAAATCAGTACCACCTTTGGCTGGAAGGCCTAGGAAATTTGAATCACATGCAATTTTTTTAAAAACTACATTTATAATACTATTTCTGCTTCAATGTAAAATTATGAATCAATTCTATTTTATTTTATTTTAATTAATTAATTTATTTATTTAGAGACGGAGTCTCATTTTGTTGCCCAGTCTGGAGTGCAGTGGTGCGATCTCAGCTCACCGCAACCTCTACCTCCTGGGTTCAAGCAATTCTCCTGCCTCAGCCTCCAGAGTAGCTGGGATTACAGGTGCGCACCACCATGGCTGGTTAATTTTTGTATTTTGAGCAGAGACGGAGTTTCATCATGTTGGCCAGTTTGGTCTTGAACTCCTGACCTCAGGTGATCCACCTGCCTCAGCCTCCCAAAGTGCAGGGATTGCAGCTGTGAGTCACCACGCCTGGCTGAATCAGTTTTAGAAGTTCAGGCCTATTAATACAAATACACCAGCTTCATGAGTATAATCTTCTGGCAAAATGTGTCTAACATATTTTTGTTCTGAGATTATTGTTTTCTGGCAATCATATTAAAATAAATAACAGAAGACAGAAAATGTTTTACTGCTAATCTAAAGTAGCAATTTTCAAATATTTTGGATTTTATGCATATCTGAGTATTATAAAAATCACAAGCTTTGTGTCTATACTGGACTAGTGCATTTGTGCAAATAGCTATTATATATGTCTGCCATGACAATGTTCTTTGTTGGTTTCCAGCCAAAGGAGAAAAACAAGAAAATAAAAATGCCTTGGAACTCTGGCTATTATAGATAGGTTACGGGCTAAAAGTTGCTGCAGAGGGTGGATCTGATTAAGTGAGGGTTAGATTTTAAAAGTAGTAAGCTAATATATTTTTCTGCACTGATTCTTTTAATCATTTTGGGGTTTTTGCTATAAGACAATTTCCATTATCTCAAATAAAGGTTGAATTCAATGAGGTTGTGAGATCACACATTCAGTGTGGGATTATAATAACCTATCCCAAGCTTGATTTCTCTTTGACTATTTCTGCACTTAGTTTCTTTAAGGCATTGTAACCCTTCACATATGGTTCTAGAACACTGATTTTCAGTCTTAGTTGTACATTAGAATTTTCTGGGCAGGTTTTTAAACTCCTAATGCCTATACCATAGTCCAGATAAGTCAGAATCTCTGGGGTGAGAGCCAGGCATTGGTATTTTTTATAATGCTCCAGGTGACTCTAATGTGTAGCCAAGGTTGAAAACCAGAGTTCTAGATCCATTTGCATCACTTTCATTAGGGTCCTTATTAAATAGTCAGACCTGGCTCCAAAACTATTAAGTTGGAATCTCTACAGATTGGCAAGAAGAATCTGTATACTTATCTAGACCCCCACATGATTCATATGCACAGCAAGTTTGACAGCCTTTGGTTTACAGAGTTAAAGTGTCTCACACTGACCAGCAAAACCATTGGAAAGCAGGAAAATTTCTCAATTCCAGTCTGAAAATCTTCTAGGGTTGGAGACAAGTCTATTTTGGAAGCCTTTTTGGAGGTCTTTATTTCACCAATATTGTTATATAGTTTGCAAGTGTCAGTGATAACTTCAGGTAAAATTTACAGTTTTGAAGTGAATTCTTGGCCTGGCATGGTCATTCATACCTGTAATCCCAGCACGTTGGGAGGCCAAGGTGGGGGAATTGTTTGAGCCCGGGAGCTCAAGACCAGCCTGAGAAACATGATGAAATCCTGACTATATAAAAAATACAAAAATTAGCTCAGCGTGGTGGCACGCCTATGGTCCCAGCTACTAGGGAGGCTGAGGTGGGAAGATCATTTGAGCCCAGGAAATGGAGGTTGCAGTGAGCAAGGATTGCACACCACTGCACTCCAGCCTGGGTGATAGAAACTTTGTCTTAAAAAAAGAAAACAAAACACACACACACACACACACACACACACACACACACACACGAAAGAACAAAAGGAAAGAATGAGATTAATTCTTTATTAGGGAATATTGGTTTTCTAGTGGAAAAGTATACTGTACAACCACCAGCGTACCGTAGATACACCTGATAGCAATAACTTAAGCATATCCTAAGAATGACCCTGCATGGCATATGCACCCAACAACAATGACAAGCTAGGTAGAGGTTGCCAGTTGGAGGGCATTAAGTGTAAAATACTGTATTAACTGCATGCTTTCTGCAGGCAGTGGTGGCTCTCCTGTCCAGCCTACTGCCACTGAGCAGCACCCTATGTAATTTCCCCTTGATACACCCTGTCTCCTTTGCTGCCTTTGGGTTTGCTCTTCAGCCTCTCAAACCCAGTGCCATCCCTACTAAAGTAAACGGAGGTCCAGCATGACAACAGGAGGTAAGAAAACTCCATGAGTGCCCAGAAGATAGGATCTGAGAAGGAGAAATCTGAGATAAATCCTAGACTGGCCATGTATGTCTATGTGGGGCCTGGTAGCTGCTATACTTGATGGATGGGGCCCCGCGCTTGAGGATGGAGGTGTCTTGAAAACGCTGAACGGTCTGGGAGAGTTGTTGCAGAGTGTGGATCTGACTGAGTGAGGGTCAGATGCCTGAGCTGTGGAAGTTACAGTTGGCTGGCGGCTTCTTATGCTGCTCCAAGCAGCCATAGAGGCTGAGCTCATGGTGCAGGTGAGGGTCTGCCAGTTGCAGGACGAGCTGTGACTACAAAGAGGTGCCAGACAAAATGGAGACCCTAGCTTGTCAGGTAGCTTATATGAAGAGTCACCAACTCCCCTGCACCCACTGGAAGCAGAGTCGCACGACTGCCGCCACCCCTGCCCCTCCCCCACCCCCGGGAAGACAGCAGCACACCACAATGTGGGACGACCCCACTGTAGAATTGGTGGACATAAAAAATAGGTTCAGGCAGAAGGGTAGAGAGTCAATGATGGGGTGGCTTTTGCATCTGTAGAACACGGCGGCAGAGGCTATTATACTCTCCAGAACTGAGATGAGTAAAATGGCAAAATGGCGTCCATCACAAACCACCCGACCTTGACGCAGCACCTCTGTGGTGCCAGTAATGGAGATGGGGCCATCCCCTTCCTAAGCTGGGTGAGTGTTGCTGCAAGGTAGCCAGGGCAAGTGAAGGAGACGTCCCCACGTGGCCTTTGTGATGACAGACTATGGAGGAATTGCAGGGCGCTCCTCCAGGAATTAGGAGTGAAGCATGCTATCTATGCTCAGCATTGCCAAGGTCCCAGCAATGAACTTTTCTTGCTGGCATGAAAGGCACCATCTAAGAGTCCCTGCCAAACCAAAGGTATGGTGCACTCGTCTGTGGGTGTGGTTGTTGGCGGGGGGTGGTGGTGCACTGCTGGGATGAAAGACAAAGGAGCCGAGGGAAAGGACACAGTTGAGGGGCCCATCAGGGTGGCCTGTTGAAGATATGGCATGGCATGCTAGCAGGAATGCCTACTGTGATGGTGAAGACAGCCTGATGCTGTCTTGGTCAGACTATGGCAGAAGCTCAAGCTAGAACAGAGGTTCTCTAAAGAGCCTCAGGCTCAGTCCACCCCTCTCCTGCAGAGGGATGGCAGGAGTAGGCACCTTTAGACTTGGATGAAGGCCAAGGCTTCAAATTTCTGATGGGAGCAATGGTGGCTAGGGTGTCTGAGGACCAGAGGCCATATGTAGAACTAACTATACATTGGACACCTAAGAATAGGCTGTGCTTGCCCTAGTGGATACTAGAGTAGAATGCACTCTCATGTATGGTAACATTCATCATTTCCAAGGGTCTATAACAGCAATAGATGGTTATGGAATGGAGGGGGTACCTATTTTCCATTGCACTGATGATATGCTGGTTTCTAAGTTTTTTTCCAGCCAGTCGGCTGCAGCCCCCACTTTGTTGTCCCATTAGGCAAATGGAGGATGGATGGTTGATTCAGAAAGGGTCCAAAGTTCAGGCTTTTTGGTCAGGTGCTTGGGTGTCATCTGGTTAGATGGTAGGCAGCTAACCTCTTCACTGACTGGGCACAGGCTGTGGCCCCTCTCTCGAACAAGACAGACTGTTAGGCCTATGGAGAGCTGCCACTCTCCACCATGGGCCTGCCATGGCATGTCCAGGATCAACTCCCAAGTGCTTGGAAGAACTATCTTTGCAGTGTGATTGTTACTTGTTTTTTGTTGTAGTTTGTATTGCTGCTGCCACATCTGGCCGCAATGGTTCTCTGCATACCTGGTGCCGGGGAAATCACAGAAGAATGATATGATAAAAATGTGAGGGCCATTCAAGGAGATGCTGAGCTGAGGTGTATGGTAAATGCACCTGATAGCAATAACATCTTAAGCTAGGTTGAGATTGCCAGGTGGAGGGTGTTAAGTGAAAATGCTATTTACACTGCATGCTTTCTGTAGATGGTGGCAGCTCTGTCCAGCCCGCTGCTACAGGACCACACTGTATGTAACCTCCATGTCTCAATAAACCCCATGTCTCATTGCCTCATTCTGGGTCTCTTCTCTGGCCTCTCAAAGTGGTGTCATCCCCACTGACATTAATGGCAATCCAACACAACAAAAAGCTAAAAGAAGCCATCAAGTTAAAATTATAAAGAGTAACTTAAAGTAAGAATTAATAATAAGAGGAATTCTAGAAAAGCATGGAGGTACATAGTGTGCCTGAGCCTCCCCTGCCTTACAACAAAAAATGTTTCCTGAAAAAATTGTTTTAAAGGAAGGGAAAAGTAAAGACCAGTAGGAATCCCCATTATATTTTAAAGTATTAGTCCATTAGGCATACCTAACTTTTAAAAGCTTGTAAAGTATGTTTGGAAATGCCTCATCTGATCTTAACAAACATCTGTTTAGGGAAGCAGGACAAAGGATTGTTAATGGCAGTTTTTAAAGAACTGTTATTTCCACACTCAATGGTGTGAAGTTCTCAGTCAGTGCTTGTTGAAGTGAACTGATTTACTAGATGAGAAACCTTAGGCACAGATCCATTAAATGCCAACTGATGCTTCATCAGCTCACCAAGATAGAGCTGCAGCAGAAACTCAGGTCCGACCAGAATTCCTCCCCTCACAGCATGGTTCCTCCAGTATCATTTGGAGATTGAAGATAGTGGTCATTCCTTAAGTCAGTAATCCTCAAGTTTGGTGTACTGAAGGATCATATGGATGCTTTTAACTAAATTCAGGGTACCAACCAAAAATTCTGATTCAATAGAGCTGAAGTGGGGCCAGTAATCTACATGTTTAACAAGTGTAACATAGAAGACAAAGCATGTAATTGCCAAATATGTGTTTAATGCAATTAAGAATGATCATGAAAACAGCAAATATCATTGAAAAACTCTGAGAAAAGTAAAATATGGAAGTTACAAAAGGGACTCATGACCCCAATAAATATTGGTTAAATGTGTGACTGCATTAATCACTAATATAAAATTAAGACCAAACTGACTTAAAGTAGTTAGAATATACAAAAAGAGGGGAGATTTTGATTGTTTTTTTTTCTGGCCAACTTTATCGGTGGTAAATATACACACATATATATATATGTGTATATGTGTGTGTGTGTGTGTGTGTGTGTGTATGGAAGCTTTCTATCTTGAGCTAATGTGATAACATGGGCCAATTCTCTTGAACTGTCCTGTTTCTTTCCAGGCTCAGTGGGCTCCCAGATCAGCCTTCCTTTCTTGAAAAGTAGGAACGAAGAAAATGTGTTCTTAAAATGAATCAAAGTCTGTGGAGCTGTGCAAAGGTAAAGAAGAACATATAGCATGCCTTCTGTGGGAAGCTGGGAAAGAGTTCTGGGAGTGAAGAAACAGCCTTTCCCTATGGCATTACATTTGTTACCAGGCAATAAATAAAAAATAATCACTCTAGCCAGTCCCAAATGCAGCCGACAGCACAAAACTGCTTGCTTAAAAATGATTTTCAAAAGTTTGACCTGTAGACAATTTTGGTGCTCAATTCATTCTATAGTTTACACACACAGAGATGTGTATGTATATATATGTGTGTGTGTGTGTATGCCTGTGTGTGAGCACATGCATGTGTATGTTTCACATTCTTCTATGGCATTTGAAAATATACATATGTGTGTGTGTGTGTATGTATGTGTGTGTGTGTATATATATATATATATAAATGTAGTAATTCTATACCAAATCCAATACTAATCATTATTCTTATAAAGTTATAACCTCATGCTACTTTCATTACCATAAAAAGGACATCTGATAGCTGAAATCCAAAACACAATGAGTGCTGGTAAGGATGTAAAACACAGGGACTCTCATGCGTTGCTGGTGAGGATACAAAACGACCATGTGGGAGACCATTTGAAGGTTCTTTTACAAAATTGAATGACTTTTACCATAAGATCTAGAAATTGCACTACTAGGTATTTACCCAAATGAGTTGAAAACTTATGTCCACACAAAAACCTGCCATGAATGTCTACAGCAGCTTTATTTATAATTGCCCAAAACTAGAAGTAACCAAGATATTCTTCAAATGCCGAATTTATAAACTATGGTACACCCATAAAATGGATTAATACTCAGAGGTAAAAGTAAATAAACGATTAAGTCCTAAAAACACACAGAGGAACCTTAATATCAGTCTTAAAAGGCTACATACTATGTGATTTCAATTACATGACATTCCAGAAAAGGAAAAACTACAGAGACAGTAAAACGATCCGTGGTTGCAAAGGTTGAGATAAGTAGGAAATGATACATAGGTGTACAGGGGATTTTTAGTTTAGCGAATCTGCGCTGTATGATACTGTGATGGTAGATACATGATATGATACAAATATCAAATCCTATAGAACTATACAATACAAAGAGTGAACCCTAAACTATGGCCTTTAGTAATAAGGTATCAGTACTGGTTCATCAGTGATAGCAAATGTACCACAGCAATGAGAGATGTTAATAAGGGAAATTATGTTGGAGGAGGGATATATGGGACTGTGCACTTTCTGCTCGATTTTTTGGTAAACTTAAAATGCTCTAAAAGTTAAGTCTATTAATGATAAAATCCCAAAAACATTTTAAAAAGCATATGTAGGTAATAATGCTGATGCTGGAAATATTTTTTTCTAATTTGTCACATATTGATAAAAAAGTTGTTAAAATAGACCTATTAACTATATATTTGTCACTCCTGTATCATGAAATTTAAAGTCCTTTAAATGTCTAGCTATTTTCCAAAAGACATTTAGTTAACATTCTGTCATAAAGGACAAAATTTAAAAGTCCCCTCAACATAGCTGTCTGAAGAATTGTTTAAATTTCTTTTTACAAATGAAATGTTCACGCTATATTTGTACAACTTTCATTTTTATTGATTTTCAGTATAGTTTTGCTTTTCACAAACCTTAAATATTTTGCCTATATTTATTGTTATGTAACTGAATATGACAGTTGCTCAGCCATGAAACTATCATTTTTGGCTATTCAAAGCCTTATACAGCATTTCTCAAATTTCAATGTGTATGAGAGTTAACCAGGAATTATTTTGAAATACAGATTCTGATTCAGTTGATTTCAGGTGATGCCTGTTTATCTGCATTTCTAATAAACTTCCTGAAGATCCTGATGCACGAGTACAGTTTGAGTAGCAAGGTTCTAAATATCTAGGTCCTAAAACTATTACCACCATGAAAAACAAACCCAGATACCTAGCAATCCTTACAAGAGTTTAAAGAGCTGTTTTTCTGTTTTTCCTAGCTGAGGAAGCTTCCAGGGCCCCTAGCACTTCTATAGCTGCTTTCTCAATATATCATCCCTTTCAATTTCATCTATAAAGAGGAAGGCTTGCTAACCTTTGTACAGTGAGTAAGCTATCCATTTATTCATAATACTCATGGTTTATATGAACCAAAGACCATCTATTTCCAGTTCAATTCTCCAATTTGTATGTCTGAAATCACAGAAAGATCAAATGACCGGCTCAGGGTCACTTATTTAATAACTGTAAAGGTAAGGCTTCAAATCTAGGTTTCTGCTTCCAAATCCAGTCCTTTTTCCTCTGTTTTCTGTTGCTTCTAATAATGCAATGAAGAAAATAGGGACTAGGTGGTTTAGACAACAAAATCCAAGTTCTGAATTGAATCTCTCAGCCTTGGGCTTCCCAATGCAATTCCTAATATGGGTTTAAAATATTGTTGTGGGGGTGGTTAGATGTATTAAGGGGAAAGATTTCTTTGTGCTTTGAAGTAACTTTTGAAATTCAACAAAATTATATGAATTTATAAGCTTGTTTGAATATAGTATGAAGCTATGAGATAAAAGACTTGGATTTTCCACCATGGAGAATGGGGAAAAAAATTATTTATTTATTCTGTTTTCCCAAACCTGATAGTCCTCTAGAAAGAATTCATGGCCAATTATGTGTAGGAGTCAGACGCAGGTGGACACATACTTGCTAACACCCTTCTGGAGCAGCCTCACTTATATAACCAAAAAAAAAAAAAAGACAAATGATGACTCGATGTCTTCAATGGGACTTCCAGGCCATTAAAGATAACTAAAACTAACCTGACCTTCCCAACAGGAAGAAAACAAGGTCTAGAAATGTGAAAACAATTTTGTACCACTGTATAGATATTGTTAATTAGAACTAACATTTAAAGTTTCTCAACTCTTGGTTTAAGGGCAGGCCTCAACTTCACTCTGACTTCAACAGTAAGTCATGGTGGGAGAGTTAGTAAATGTGAACTACTTAAGTGACATCAGGGTTCTGTACATGTCTTCCACATATTGTCCTTCCAAATAGGGATGTATTCTAACAGTAAGCCTTTAAGTATACTTGTACTTTAAGTATAAAGCCTTTACATACTCTCACCTACTGCCTCCTGGATCCCATACAAAAACAGGAAGTTAGGATAATATGACCTTAGGTATAAGACTTGCTTCTGAACACTGGACAGCAGCCCAGCATGAAAATCCGATTCTTCCAGAGGCATCCTCTGTAAGTGTGTGTGCTATATACAAGAAGCTCAGAATTAAGGGGCTCCATTGGGGTGGCCAGTCTGTTTCCTTCTGGGCACTGCTTCTGATACCACATCACAAGGTAAGTAAGGGTAAGTAATATTGTCTTCGTGGGATTAAGTGAACGTCAAGGCTCCTGAGATTCTGGGCTTCTATGTCTATCTTTCCAGGGCTGTTTTGAAGTGTCCATGTGTGAAGGCTGAGCAGTGATGCTACCATTAGGGAGACCTAGACTTGGCACCTCTGGGCCCAACCTGAGAAACATCCACAGCCTTTCATTTCTTTGTTGGTGATCTGAGCTTTTAGGGACAATTACAAGCAGTTTAGATGGCAGTTGTACAAAGCACACATGCCCATGCACTACAATAGGCTTCTATGGAAATTCTACAAACTTTTGGCCATGGCATGTCTCCAGAAAAGTACAAGATACTCCCAAAAATCACAAAGCCAGAAGGCGCTCTGTTTTTTCTGATGCTTGGATATCCAGCTCTAGCTGACAAATCCAGCTTTGCCTTATTGTTCTTAATACCATTGTCTTACCCATCGATACAGAAATCATGGCTTGCCTATTCCTTCCTCACTCTTCCTACTATGTGTCATTCCCCTGTCTCTGATCAACATTCTGTCCCTCCTTCAAGACTCAGCTCGCATGTGGCAACCTCTGTGAGAAATCTCCCTGACAGCTTAGAGTTGGCTGTGGCCCCTCTGCTTGCTGAACACCTATAGCACTAAGGCACCACACTATTTATTTGGCAATTATGTTCATCCCTCCTTCTAAGAAGAAATCATCACTAGTGGGATCTATTTTCTTTAACCTTCCAAGATAAATAAGAATTGGGATTAAACAAAGAAGTGCAGGTAGTATATTTGTTGAGCATTCAAAGATTTTCACACTAAAAATGCCAACATGTAAGAAGGAGAAAACTGGCTTAAGGGCAGGGTGGCAGGTTTTTTTTTTTTTTTCTGGGTATCATCTCTGAACCTAATCACCAGAATAATTTTTGGAAAACTTAAAGGATGTGACTTTAGGACAAACATGAAAGAGACGACAGATATCAGTTTAATGTCAAGTGCAACTTTTGGCAAGGATGGTGGGGCATTAATAAAAAGGGCTGACCAGAAGACTACAAGCCTCCCATGCCACTGGGAGGATTGAAATACAGTCTAGGAGTCCTCTGCTGTGGCCATGGTATAATCCATGGGAGAGAAGCAGCATTAGCCAAATGCCAGGGCTCTCTTCTACTTCTAAGATTCTATGATTCTACTACAAACAAGAATGACTATGGCTTGTATACTTTGTAATCAATAATAATAAAAGCACAATGACTATGAATAACTTACTGTGCTGACAGTGAATCCCATTAAATCCTTGGGGACATTTACAAACATAGCCTATGAATGTGTCACCTCGATATGCTTCACTTATTTCACAGGTTCCTCCATTATGGCATGGATTAGGAATGCAGGGACCTGAAAGACAGAAAAAAATATTTCTGCTTGATGCATATTCTTAAAAGTCGGCATTAAGTCAACATTTTACAATTAATAATTTTACTGAAAAAAGTGTTCTGGATATTAGTAGCATAGGAAATGTACTGGTTGTATGAGCTCTGGAGACTAATGGCCTGGGTTTGGATCTTGGTTTTACCACTTCACAGTCATGCAGTCTTGAGATATATACATACCTTCTCTGTGCCTGTTTCCTTTTCTGTTAAATGTCAATACTAAAACATTTGCCTTAAGAGGTTATAATACAGATGAAAAGAGTTCATACATATAAAATACCCGGAACAGTGTCTGTCACTTGTAAAGCACTCAAAAAATTATTAGTAGTAAATTAGATATTAAAATTTCTGAATTGTAGAATACTCCTGTGTGTTTCAAAAGTAATACTGTGTGTTTAAAAAGTAAGCATAATAATAATATAAAAATAAAAAAAAATTTAAAACGTAATACTGAATAGCAATTTCTGGAGTTGCATTCACAACTCCACAATTTTTTGTCCCTCTGCTGGTGCAAGTAGCATATGGCTGTAACCACACAAACCAAGTGAATTGGATAGCTGGTTGCAAAGCTTTTATAGACTATGAGTTTATGGTGGAACATACCTCTGGGGAAGCATATTTTCTGCCAATCTAAAAGGAGCAGTTCATCAAAAGTTGCATACTTAGAGAAGAGGGGCTGATGGCCATTTTTAAACTTTGAGAAAGTAACAGCAGATTATTTAGTAACTGTGGCTGCTAATGAAAGTGTGGTGCTGCTCAGAGCTCTCTTGGAGAAAACCAGCTGCCAGGAGTGTGGTTAGCCGACAACATCCAACTACTGAACCACAGGATCTGCTGTGGCAGCATTTATTTCAAGGCCAGGCTCCCCAGCCAAAAATTAAATACCAAAGGGGCATAGAGTTAGCTGGGCCAGTCATGCCTGACCTGGGATTTCTCTAATGAACATTCTGTACTCTGAGGTGCCCCACTGGTGTGGCTGAGATTTTTCTTAAAACCATAGCGGTTTGAGACTTTTTCTATGCAATGTTCTCTCCTTCCTTTTCTCCCTTCAAAGTGACAGGCTGTGTCACAGTCTGTAGGCTCATCCTATCTACTCTTGCTCTCTCTCCCCTTTGTCCCTCACAGACATTCCCCCCTAAAAATCTTTAACACTTTTAATTCCATCTTATTGTCTTCTTCCTGCAGGATGTTAATTGACTCAGGACAGAATCCAGACTTGAGATCCTGAAGAAGGGAAGAGTCAAGTTGAAGGAAGGAAAAGTTCTCCCTGGGAGATGAAAAAAGACAAATACAAAAAACTATAGTTTTCTCTAATTTAGTCTGTACTTATTTTAATTGGACAGAGTAGAACATATTTATAAGGAAAAGAAAAGCCAATGAAGAGGAAGTTAAGATGTACATATTAGGAAAGGAAAGCAAGGGTAATTAAACTAAGTGTCTGACTATGTATGAAGAGATGATTTTGAAAGCCCTAGATTAGTTCAGAAAAGGAGTGTGTTCAGCTGAAACAAGAAGCAAGGTAGAAGAGCTGGACAAATGAATAATAATAACTTGAGGCAACTGGGTTGCGGCAAGGGTATTGAATAGAGAGTGCTATAGAGAATGACACCTCCTGCATGGGTCAAAAACACTAAAAAAACAAGGGCTGGATGAAGTGGTGCACACCTGTAATCTCAGCACTTTGGGAGGCTGAGGCAGGCAGACTGCTTGAGCCCAGGAGTTCGAGACAAGCCTGGGCAACATGGCAAAACACCACTTCTACAAAAAATACAAAAGAAAAAAAAATCCAGGCATGGTGCTGTGCACCTGTAGTCCCAGCTACTTAGGAGGCTGAGGTGGAAGAATTGCTTGAGCCTGGGAGGTTGAGGCTGCTGTGAATTAAGATTACACCACTGCACACCAGCCTGTGTGACAGAATGAGACCCTGTCTCAAAAAAGTAAAAGTTAAAAAAAAGAGAAAAGTATGAGGAGGAAAAAAAAAAATCACCATCATCACTTCAAGCACTGCAATCGGATCTCAACCATGGGTGAGGACTTAGAAGGCAGGCAAATTTGTCCTGCACTGGGGCAAGATTTTATGAATCTATTTCTTCTTCTGAGAGGTGTATTTGACCCTCCATTTCCTTCTGTTTAAAATGTTATGAAATTCAATGGTTGTAGAGTCTAATAAATATACACATGGAACAGGAAACAATGCGGCAACTGTTCAGTTCCCGAACCTTGACTTCCTGATAGGGCGGGCTGGGATTTTCAACAAAGTAAAAAGATTCAGGGGATCTTGTGATTTTTTTTTTTTTTTTTTTTTTTTTTTTTTGTCAGCCGCCACAAAAACCCAATTAAACATATATTTATTTAAGTTGAACAGTTTTGTGCTGTGAAGCACATATCAATTAAATTATCTAACATCTGCCTTTGAGGTGGTACATTGCCAATATCTGAGACAGGAAAAAAGGTGAATGACCAATGACTAGTTATAGAACAATTTGAACCATTTTCTTTCATTGCTAAAAAATGAAAATCATGCTACAGGACCTATCTCTCCTTCTCCTCTTTCTCAGTTTCCACTTCTTCCCTCCTCACAAATTAATTAACATTTGAGAGTGCCTTACAATTTATAAACTCTTTTCACATAAATCATCTCATTTGTTCTTTACTATAACTTGGGCATTTGTCATTATTATCCTCTTTTACAGATTGTTTAAAATACTGAAGGTCAGAAATACTATATAATATTTCTCAATCAATATCTATCAGTGACAGACTGAGGCCTCAGACTAACAATCTGGGATTCTAAAATCTGTACTTCTCAGAGCATCAACTAACTGAGGAGGGGAGAATGAAATCATAGTGATGTTAGAGTTTTGACTCATCAATTCACTTCAAATGAGAGTAAAAATGACAGATTGTAAAATTAACTGATAACTGATAGCAAAGTATATAACAGCTAAAGAAAATAACATATAAATAACTATAGTCAAAAATTATATAATTTTAAGCAAATAAGAATCCTTGGAGATCACTTAATCTGACTTTTCAATTTTGTAGGTGAGGAAAAAAACTCAATATGAATTCAGAAATGTTCCCTAGAAACCACTTAATATGAGAAAAATTAGGTTTAAGGACTTGTTCCTAGGAGAAAAAATAGTTATTTAAACCCAAACTGGTAAGAAATTACTGAAGAGAGTGGAGTAATTTACATCACAGAGAAAATAAGTCTCTCTTCCATGCTCCTTCACACTTACAGGGTTGGACGAGGGAGGAATAGAAAATGACGGAAACAGTAAGCCCTCTGCGAGTTCTTGACAGCAGTTAAAACAGTGATTCTGGGCCAGGTGCCATGGCTCACACCTATAATCCCAGCATTTCGGAAGGCAGAGGTGGGCAGATCACCTGAGGTCAAGGAGTTCACCTGACCAACATGGTGAAACCCTGTCTCTACAAAAAATACAAAATTAGCCAGGTGTAGTAGTGCATGTCTGTAATCGCAGCTACTTTGGAGGCTGAGGTAGGAGAATTGCTTTAACCCGGGAGATGCTGGTTGCAGTGAGCCAAGATGGTGCCATTGCACTCCAGCCTGGGCTAAAAGAGTGAAACTCCATCACAACAACAACAACAACAGAAAACAACAGTGATTCCAAGGAAGGAGGTCAATGGAAGTCTGTCTAACAAAAATGGGGCAAATAGGAACCTGGAATCCATGATGCTATTTACTCAGGCCTCCTGTGTCTTTGTAAAAGTGAAACTTGGCTAGAAGGTGAGAAGAGCAAGATGACCTAAGTGGATCTGCAAAATAAAGGGAAGAACTGAGGAATGGATGCAGAAGACTGAGAAGCAGAAATTATAAAAGGAAAGGCAGAAATAAAGTCTTCAAGGAGTCAGAGAAGTCAAGCAACGTGCTGGGAGGCTGTAATATGTGATGGAAAGTAGCTAGTAAGAAATTGTGATGTCCAAAATTCAGGTTTAAGTTGTTTGCACAGGTGCTATGTGAATTGCTTCTGCTGGAGCATTGAGCTCTACAATAACAGCTGCTAAACACATATGCCTGTGAGTGGTACTTGGGGAAATCAAGGGGAAAGGGCTGTACTATTGATGTGGCTTATCCTGGCAAAAGGGGAAAAGTATTGCTGCATGTGATGCCCAAGAGATTCAAGAATCCAATGGGTTCAGGAAGCTGAAGATAGAGCGAACAGTGGTTTCTTAAGTCCCAAATATTCTGGACACTTCCTGAGGGCACAGGTGAAGCCTGCCCAGCAATCTTGGGGCAGCCTCTGGGATTTCCAGATGATGTGAATTGGTACATTGGAGCTCCTTTTATTTACACACCAAAAGACATCATGACCTTGGCTGACATCTGGATTTTAGAAAAGATTACTTGTTTCAGAGGTTATGGCTGCTGTTATTTTCATACTCCAAGAAATTCAGCAATTTTCATTTAATGGATGAGGATGGACTAAAGTAAAAGGGCCAAAGATTAAACCTTTCTGGAATCCCTTGCATGCATACTAGACAATATGAGTATACATATTATTTTTGTAATGCTTTGTAAGACTATAATCTTGTTTTAGAGGCAATAAAATGGGCTCAGGGAGGATAAGTAACATATCTATCTGAAAAAGTATAGATTTTAACATGCTCTGCCTAACTATAAAGTCTATGCCCTTTCCATTAAGCCACATTTCCTACCATGTTGAAAATCTGTGTATTCATATGTTAGTCTTCACAGATGTAAACAGAATCAGCATGAATTCACTAAGCACGTTGCTACAAATAATACAGGACTCCAAATCCTCCGCAATGGAAACATTCAGAGTATTTTCAGGAAATGGGTCACGTTGTATTAGATATTATGAAAAGAGATAGACTCTGTAATTATAATGTGAGACTGATGTTATGTTCCTTGTACACACTTTTTTTTCAAGTACTCATGACAAAGTGTTGAATTGAATGGTTTCCTACTGCTTTTCCCTACTAGATCATAAATTCTGTGTGGGAAGACTTATGTTGGCACACAGTAGGTGTTTGATACATTTTGAATAAACAAGGATATGGAAATAATGAGTGATAAAAATTATATTTGCTGCCTACACTGTATTCTAATTTTAGGTTTATGACATCATTTTCTTTTGGATTTTTTTTTTTTTTTTTTGACAGTCTCTCTCTGTCACCCAGGCTGGAGTGCAGTGGCTCCATCTCAGCTCACTCCCAGGTTCTTCAGCCTCTCGAGTAGCTGGGACTACAGGTGCCTGCCACCATGCCTGGCTAATTTTTTGTATTTTTAGTAGAGACGGGGTTTCATCGTTTTAGCCAGGATGGTCTTGATCTCCTGACCTCGTAATCTGCCCGCCTCGGCCTCCCCAAATCCTGGGATTACAGGCGTGAGCCACCGCACCTGGCCTTCTTTTGGATTTTTACTCAATAATTAAGTTAGATATTTTCTGGAACCTTTCTACACCTTTCAAGCTTCAAGTCCTTTAATTTATAATTAGATTCCAATGTGTTTTGTCTCTAATATGGTTTAAGCTTCAAACGTATTACACTGAATTGTAAATAACAGACCATTAGAATGTGTACTTTTGCATAATGATTACATGTATCTTAATTCTTTGGCAAATACATAATGAAGAAAAATGTAACTTGTATAATCTCATTAACAGTGTTTCAGTCACCTAATTCAACTATTTCTATATAAATAGAAACATTCACTTTATGCATGAGCAAAATAAAATGATCAGAATACAAGTTAGTATATAAAGATAACATAATAAATGTAGTCCAAGGTCTCAACTTACAAAATTTGCTTCCTAGCCAAAAGTTATGTTTGAGATTCAATAGCAACAGTTTCCAGTTTTATTGCCCCAAGTGATAATAAGCAGGCTATTCATATGAGAATTAGGGATCCTGGAAAACTTTTGTCTTTGGGGTTACCCCCATTCCATAATCTTCTCTATTTTGATACTGAAAAAAAACATATTACTTTAAGGTCTTGTAACACTATAAGTAACAATAATCACGTATAGCATATAGTGTTGCTTGTACTGGGAGGACAAGAAAGAAATGGACACTGCCTAGTATGCTACAGAAGGTGTTTCCCTTGCTAATTTCAGGTTAAATAACATTTATTCGTTAGGTACTCATTATATGCTGGACTCTGCTAGTAATTTGGGATAAGCACTTTGTATGGTATTAAAATTGTCAGCACCTGAAAGACAAATCTCACATCAGAAAAATATCCTTAGTTATCTATGTATAACTAGATATCTCATTTTTAAGGCAATTTCAATGGCTATCCTTTACTGTGAATACTATGCTTGGTATTAATACATTTCTTTGTTCACATAATGGTTCCTGGAAATTTAATTCTAGGATTGCCTAGTGGCATCATATTAAAACATGAAAATTAAGAATTGGCCATATTCTTAATTTTAGCAGCCAAAACTTTAGTATATTTGAGGCATCTCATATATTTTCTATAACATACCAGAACACACACACACATAAGCACACATGTATATCACTCTCACACTACTTTGAAATAGTTTAATAGCAGATCAAAGTTTGAGAACAAATGCGTATTACTCAACCACTCAGAGCTTGTAAAACAAAAAGAAGACAAGGGCAATCTCAATTGCTTTCACTTCAATAGTCTTGTAAAGAAGTTTGTCTTTCTATGCATTAGGGCATAAAGAAGAAGTATACAGAGTGGTGACTATAAGCTTGTGTTCTGGTTAGTATTCATAAAATTCCAGATTATCTGATTAGACAACAATTGTAATATCACTCTTAACCATGAAAGCATAAATGGACTTTCAAGATACAAGAGGCTTTAGGGAGTTTTAAAATCAATAATGCTGTAATACTTTTGCAGGTAATCTTTAAGCAGCTCCTAACACAATGGGGACAGCGTATGATCAATATTAATGAACAACTGAATTCAACAGCATGCTTTCCAGGCATTTTTTAATGCAAGCTCATATAAGTATGTCAACGAGATTAATTGCTCACAAAAGTAGTAGATCTATATGGTTTGCTACTTTTCTGCATCTATCTCCTCACAATTCCAACAGTAGAGTTAGAGTTAGTTCCATATGTGTAACATGATTAGCTTCTCATACATTTAGAGACTATGCCCCAAATCATGACTAACTTACAATACATAAGCAGATTATTAGAAAGTAAACAGGTTAACATTCTCCAGTGATAATATGTACTAGACTTTGGTCAATTTTTAAAAAAATATGCCCCCAAAACATTGCCAGTTACATATCAAAATAAACGTACACTTTATGTAGTAAGGAAATGTCACTAAGGCAATGGCAATAGCATAGTTTTTACCAGTTGTTTACAAAGAGAATAAAATAGGAATAGCTATGACCCCAAATTTCACCACAAATTCTCATGTTAAAAACACATCAAAGTTATCTTACGGTGTTGCTGTTACATGTAACTTTCTTTTTTTTTTTTTTTTTTTAAACATTTTGGCAGTTGCCATTTTGAGCCACTGTCACTCTATTTTAAAAGCAGTTGTAAAGAAAGAAATTACTCTGGGAACGCTCACATGATTGACATTTGCAAACTATTTTTTAAACACTAGTCGTTGCTTCTCGTCCTGCTCTTTTTCCTTCTCCTTTGTACTCTTCCTCCTTTGTAAATGTAAATGTGCAAAATTCAGCCATTTGAGGATAAAACTAGTTTATGAGTATTTTGAATATGAAGAAAGATCTAAACTATTTTATGATACAATCTCAAACATTCCCTCATAGTGGAGAATCAGCAAATTTAATATATTTTTCATTAAACAAAAAAGCATTTGGATAGATTATAAAAATTGAAACCTGAAGATAGACTCTCCCCCCCTCAAAACCTGTTGATAAATTTTCTCCTCAAGAATTAATACTGGACTATCTTTATATACATCTGTCTATAAGAAGGCACTGAGATGACTAGTGGAGATGCTTTAGAGGTCCTTGTTTACATTCCTAGGTTAATGTAAAAATCTGCCACAAATGTGGTAGCTTAAAGCAATAGAATTTTATTCTTTCAGAGTTCTAGAGGCTAGAAGTCTGAAATCAAGGTATCAACAGAGCCTGTGAAGGCTCTAGGAAAATATCCTTCCTTGCCTATTCCAGATTCTGGTGACTCCTGGCATTCCTTGGTTTATAGCAGCATAACATGAATCCCTGCCTGTCTTCACAGGCTTTCTTCTAATTGTCTCTCTCCTTTTCTTATAAGAACCCACCATAAATCATATATGTCTTCATCTTTAGATCCTTAACAATTTTTACCCACAAAGGCCCTATGATGGGCTAAACTGTATCCTCCCCAGAACTTCTATGTTGAAGCCCTAATCTGCAGGACCTCGGAATGTGACTATATTTGGATATAGGACTTTTTCAAAGAGATAAGTAAGGTTAAATGAGGTCATATAGGTGGGCCTTAATTCAATCGGACTGATGTCCTTATAGGAATAGGGCATTTGAACACACACAAGAGATACCAGTGATTCTGCCACACAGAGGAAAAGCCAAGTGAAGACACAGCAAGCAGGCAGCTATTTTAAAGCCAGGGAGAAAGGCCTCAAAAGAAACCAAATCTCCAGAACCTCCAGAACTCTGAGAAAACAAATTTCTGTTGTTTGATCCATGCAGTCTGTGGTATTTTGTAATGGAAGCCCTAGCAAACTAATACCCTGTTTACAAATAAGGTTGTATTCAGGGTTCCTGGTATACAGGAATTGGGGTTAGGGAGCACTATTTAACCCACCTTATGGTTCCTATGTAGTTGTTTTGTTATAGCATTGGAGTTGATTAAGTAAACCAGAGTTTTATGTATTAGAAAATTAGCACTCATATTATCAATATGTAAAATCGTAGCTAGAATTAATTTTACTTGATTCTCATCACAGAGTAGTGAGGGATAAGCTTTGATGGTGCTGGAAATCAGGAGAGCAGTCTAAATTTTGGGCAGTAACTAGATAGAATCCAGAATTGGGTACCCAGGGGACATCAAGGAGAGCCTGGCACTGCATGACAGGAGGAAGCATTAAGAGAGGAGGATTTCCTGGGGTTAATTTTCATTCACTTAAACTATTATTTAGAGTTGGGCTTGCTAATGGCAGTATTTTTTTCAGGCACTCAGCAACTTTCTGAGAAAGTCTTTACATATTAATTCCACAAACATATGTAATCATTGTGGCACAGTAGTTGATATTTCCTTTTCTCCAATAAATAAATATCTTATTAAACATGAATATGACTTTAAAGAAAATTAATAACCAATCCTAGTAGAAGATCTATCATTATGCAAAGTGATAACTATTGCTACAGCTACACTTTGTTAAGAGGCAGTCTCCCATTCTTTCCCCTGTCCATTCATCCTGCACACTGCTGTGAAAACAACCTCCCTAAACCACTACTTGCATAATGGCAACTCTCAGCTCAGAATGTTTTATCACTCAAACAGAACTCTATATCAATACTCTGCAGTCACTCTGCATATACATTTTTTATCCTTCAAAACATGCTGTCTAATTTTGGGCATCTTTGAGTTGGCCAATATTATTTGCTTACATAAAAATTAGTAATGAACATACGACAAAAACAATGTTGCTGCTTGGTTTTCTTTCAAAGACTAAGAAAACTAAAGCTGACATAATATACTTAATAATAAAGCTAGTATACAGAAGCCTTTTGTGAGTTAGTGAATACCATATGAAATTGTTATCATTTTTGAATTTAGTAATATAAGGTCCAGGTGCATTTTGAAATCTTTGGCCAATGGGATAAACATGAACACTCCTATAATCTAAGAGAAACATAGATGGCAAAACTATGGGCTATGCTGATAATCAGTATATTTTTATTTTTCCTGATGACCTTCAGAATAACAGTAATGATTTCCATGAAAATGTATTGTAAAACTTTGGAAAAAATTAATGTAATCCAACATAACTCATAAAGCACACATCAAATAATTTTCCTCAAGCTAAGAAAATTCCTTAAAAGTCTTTCTTTTTAGATCAGGGAGCTATTTCCAAAGAAAATCCTGCAAATCACTTTTTTAAGAGGTATATCTGTCAGAACTCACAAGCCATTCATTATACAATACAATTAAAGTTTGAGAATACACATCATCTTGCAGTGCAAAGTGCTAAGATATCACTCAAGTTTACCATTAGTTACCAAAGTTTGTTTCATTTTCCACATATCAATTAGACAAGGCATAAGTTAAAGACAGACCAGAGACAAGTATTTCTACATATATATATATGTATTTAAATTTATGGACTTTGGAATACCAGGCTGTAGGAGCTATCAGAAGCTTTTTCATTAGGTTTGCATAGTGTGTAGCTATGGAGGATGTGTAAGAGAGGGAGATCAATTAGGACACTATCCTAATAATACAGTTTACTGGATGCATCATTAAGCATCCACTCTAGGAGTAAAAAACTTATGATTTTGCAATTATTAAGTGTTTATGAAGGAAAAGCTGCTTTCTTGGAATGAAATACTTCAATTAATCTTTTTAAAAACAACAGCACAAAAAGCATTTTGACTAATGAGTAACTACTTGGTGGTGTTCTGGGAAACTATTTGGAGAAGCCTGAAGTTAATGGCTATAAATTTAGTTCAGTGTAATAAAGCCCCTCACATGTATACATATATATATATATGTGTGTGTGTGTGTATATATATAAAAAACAAATATCTCAGCCCAAGTTTTAGGGGCATCAAGCAATCTCACTATTTCACATAGTGTCTCTAAGCAACTACAAAAATGGCATGTTCTTCATCAATCTTTCTCTGACAGCGCTTCACCTTTTTTAGGCTCCTACTCAACTTGCTGCCTATACTGCATGATTAGCATCTCACTTTTCATTGCTTCATCCTCTAATTATTCCATGGATCTCTTTTGTCTCCCTCACTCAATTCCAAATTAGTTTTGCACAGGAATCTTTACTCCTTATATTTTTGTACCCTCATAGTCCCTAATGAAGAACTAAATACTTTGATACTGCTTCATAAATAGGTGATGATTGACTTAAAATTATTACTAATTTTAGAAATATCAGCATATAACCCAAGCTGGAAATCATAATCTATAACAGAAACCCAAAAATTAGAGATTGGATATAAATATCCGCAGCCCTTTTTCATTTACACTAGCAGATTGCAACAATTCAATGTTAAGCTGCAGCCAAGCCTAATTTTCTTTGTTGAATGTTGTAGCAATCTATAAAATATCAGATTTTGGATAATTTTATAATTATAAACATTGTGTGTTAAAAATAAGTATACTACTTCCACAAAGCTACAGTTCTTTCTCCTATAATTTAGCAGAGTGATTTTTGATCTTGAAGGCAGTGGCAGGAGGTGGAGGAAAGGATTTCTATTTTTACTTTTGGAATCTGTCCTCTGTGACTGTCATCTTAATCATGAAGCAGAGAGATTCCTGCAGGAGATGTTCCTGCTGCACTCATCTGGGAATGGCACCTACCTAGACTTCACAGCTGAGAACATTGGAAGCACAGCTGGACAGGCGAGTTACTGTTTAGATTGCCTCCTCAGGTCTCACATGTGGCTTCCTTATGGCAGATTTGAGGAGGCATAAAACAAAGCAGGCATGGATTCTGGCCAGCTGGCCATCTGTTCCTTCACCCACTGTGATAATTTGGTCTTGTAGAATTCTATTAAGTGAGCATTAAGTAATGATCATGTCAAACAGTACATAATGCCTGCTATTATAATCACTGGGTAAAAGCTTAAGGGATGCTTGCCCAATACAGAAAAGGTCACCAAAGCAAACCAATATTTTTTTTTAAAAAAAGGAACAGCAAAATTGATGAAAAAAAAAAAAACAGTTAACTTTGTTTTCATTTTTACTTTTTATCATAGTGAATCTATGTCAAATCACAGAGGATGAATGTGGTACAAAGGAGCTAAGTAAATACACTGAAGTTTCCACTATCCCATTATGGATATATCAGTTTACACAGACAAACTAAATACGAATTTTAAAACTAAGAAACTATGTGAGGGGCTTTATCACACTGAACTAAATTTATAGCCATTAACTTCAGGCTTCTCCAAATAGTTTCCCAGAACAACACCAAGTAGTTACTCATTAGTCAAAATGCTTTTGTGCTGTTGTTTTAAAAGATTAATTGAAGTATTTCATTCCAAGAAAGCAGCTTTTCCTTCATAAACACTTAATAATTGCAAAATCATAAGTTTTTTACTCTTAGAATGGATGCTTAATGATGCATCCAATAAACTGTATTATTAGGATAGTGTCCTAATTGATCTCCCTCTCTTACACATCCTCCATAGCTACACACCATGCAAACCTAATCAAAAAGCTTCTGATAGCTCCTACAGCCTGGTATTCCAAAGTCCATAAATTTAAACTAATCTTATGTCCTCAGTGTTACCTCCACTGTTCATGATAATGAACCAATATGCTTCACTTAGTTAATTTACCATTCTACCACCTAAAGATCACTTGTATTCCTAGAACTTTGCTCAAGTGACTCTGCAGCTTTAAATGCCAAATGCCTTTCTTCATCTCCTCTTTTCCTGATTTCCTTTTCCTTCCTAGATAGCCCAAAGTTTCATACCAACTCTCCTCTATTGTTTGTTTTTATTCCCTTCACAAGTTTTTCTATTACCCTGTTACATACTATTTCCATCCATTGGTTCATTTGTTCATTTATTGATATAGTTATTCAGTTTATATTTAGAGCTTCTATTGTGTTCCACAGTGCTAAGTACTATACCTAGCTAAGTACTAAGTGCTAGGGTTATAAAGGTGAACAAAACAGGTGCACCTTCTAATCTTGTGAAACATCAGAAAATGAGAGGACTGACTCCAATCAAATAATCTCATAAAGAAATGAAATTGTAAAGAAATGTGATATAAAATAATCAAATAAGAAAATGTAAATGTCATGAAGGAAAGGTCTCCTGTGTCCCAATAACCTATTAATAAGAGGTTCCCTGAAGAAGTGAAGCATAGTCTAGAAGCTGGAAACCAAGTAAGAGCTAAGGTAAGAAAGAAATAAGCATTTCTTTTGTAGGTATGTGGACGGAGAAGCAGGGCAAGAAAAAGGGCCTCTGGTAAGACTAATTGTAGCTAGAACAGACACAGCAATGATAAAGAAACAGGGACCAAACTCAGCAGCTTTCAAAGACCACGTATTTAAGAAAAACAAAACAGCTTTATGGATACATGAATATATTTAGACTAAATTTCAATTTTAAAGATAATTAGTTTGCCATATGGAGAATACTTTGAAAGGATCTATTTTCAAAGATGAAAATAGAGCAGTTAAGAATCATCGTACTTGCCCAGGCAAAATGTGATAGGACACCTGGATTAGAGTGGTGGGCTGGTAGGTATGGATGGAAGTGGACAGATTGGACAGAGAAGGGTGGAAGAAGACTATTCTGTTTCTAGACTTCATGTGTCAGTGGATGAATATTGGTGCCATTCACTGAAACAGCAATCCTGGAAGAGGGTCAAGATTGAAAGAGAAGATCATGAGTAAACTTTATGGATATATTATTCAAAAGGAGGTAAGAAGTAGGCAGAGGAGAATATGGCCTGGAGATATTTAATGTTAGCATTCCTGGATATAGATGGCGATTAGTAGGTAAGGATGTAGTTGCTCATTGGAAGTTTAGAGGTAATATAAGGAAAAGAACAAAGAATCCAGGATCATATAGCTACATATAGTCTAGGAAAGGCAACATCCAGAGAGGCAGGAAAACCATTAGCAGGGATGTGGTATCATTCTGGCACATTACTGCTTTGTGGTATTAATGAACAATTTAACATGTACACACTGCATCATTTGGAATAGATGTTATATTCCTGGAAATGTGAGATTTTCATTTTATATTTCTTTTATAACCCTTCTCTGTTTTCTTGCAGAACCCAACAAATACTTGCTGAACGAAAATGTTCGTAACTTCATGAACCAAATATACTGGCAAAGTGTTTTAGGAAAAACATATTTTAGGAGAAAATGTTCTCCTCTAAGTGGTGTTATTTTATACCAAATAATATTCTGGTTGATCTTTTGCTTATACAGGGAACCACTTTCACATTTTTTTTTTTAAAGTAAAAGTCAAATTGGAGAAACTGCCAAAACGTATTGCTTCCAAAAGAAGGCTTATTTGGCTTAGAGAAATAAAAGTAAAAACATGGAGAATGAAATGCTTGATATTTGGCCAAATTAAAGAAAGACAGTAAAAGAATACACTGAGAAATTATACATGTTTTCATGTTTACCTAGCGTCTTTTGTTGATCTTGTTTTGTTTTCATGATCTGTCTTGCTAGTGGTGCTATCAATGTTGTGCTCTCATTTTTGCTGTCCTTAGAAGTCCATTTGCTTGATTATACATCTAAAACTGATTCCTGTAAGATCAATCTGACTAGAGAAGCCAGTTTAAACTGCTTTACTCTTAGGATGAGAAAATTTCTACAAAGGTTTGCCCACAGGGATAAGCAATGTGTGGAAGAAAAAAACCAAAAAGTCATTTAGAAATAAAATTACTCCTTGTGTAAAAAATTTCTCTGTATGCTTCCTAGTAGACATGAAAATGTAGACTCAAATATTTGAGAAGTCTGAAAATCCACTTAAAAATGTGTATAACAATTTATCATTGCAAACACAATTAAAAATGTTGAGCTATTGAACACAATTCATTTTATAATCCATGAATATATTAACTGTATGTAGCACAGATTTGTGTTACTATAAAAATCTTTATTTCTACTTTTCCAGCATTATGCATTTAAATTTGTAAATTCCATGTTACATTAATCACATGAATATAGATGGGCAATTTCACTACATTTCCTATAAAAGAAATCATGCCTACTGACAATTTTGTAGGAAATTTTGTTAAAGATTGACTGTAGCTCATAAAACAGTAAAGCTTCCATCACGAAAGTTATTCGACATTTTAGATCCCCTCAGTTTGATTGAAATGATAAAAAAAGTACACTTTAATATCACTGTCTTTGGACACTGACACTGTATTTAATACTACACAGAATATGGTCACAGAGTCATTAAAAGAAGTGGCAATCATCTAGGTTTGACTACACTGTGATGTAATATTTATAGTGTTTTCATGATACAAGTAAAATATGCTGATTAAAATGATCACAATGTCACTATCTGGATGGACAAAAAAGCTGAGGTTCACATCTTCAGTACAAGATGACTTCAGTTATTTCTTTCCACTCTCTTTTCTTATTACCAATATGATTTCTATTATATGAAAGGCCATTAGAGTACAGAGAAAAAATATGCCGTAGAGAAGTCTTTTGTCAATAAATATCTTAAATAATTAGAGAAGTTATTATCAATATTAATTAGAGAAGTTATTATGCTACTTAAATATAGTAGGTCTGAACTGTCCCTCTTTAAGATCAGTGTTATAAAGTGTAAAAGATTTTCAGATGAACAAATAATTTACTAGAAGTGTTTGAATGTTTATCTTCTACCTGACCCGTAAAGTTTTTCATGTGATTTTTTGTGTGTGACCTAACTGAAGTAGGTCACAAACAATGAAGTAAAGGGATTTAGGATTGTCTATTCAGTCTAAAAAAATCAGTTACAAACGTGTACACTTGGTAATTTCCAAAGAAGCAGCTAAATAATATCTTTTCCTGACTGTACAAGACATTCTGATAGTTTCTACAGATGTGCTGAATTCTAATAGGAGATTGGCGAGCAGCAAAGAATGACTGTAATTTGGGCTTAGAAGGATAACCATATTGTTGAAGATTAAATATCTTCTGCATGAAGAATGAGGCTTGCCCTGATGACCACAGTAGGAATTCTATTACACTTGATGTAATTTTTTTTAGATAAAATAATTTTGAAGAAGCTTTATGTCATAGAATTTGAAGGTTCCAAATTCTCTTTGATCTATATGCTAGAGGGGAACCTGGGAAATTTCAAGGAGAAATTTAGCTCTTCTCACAGGAGCTACCTAAGCCCACCTCTGGGCTAAAAAGTACAGTCTTTGATTCAAACACCTGTGCTTGTTAGACCTTTCAATTTTTATAAGAGCATGACTGTGCCTATGCTGTCCCTTGGAGCATAAGGGTCTGTATGCATTCACCCTGCATCTAACTCATTAAGAAATGTTGTTGCCTCTACCCTCAAAATGCTGTATGGCCATAAACTCTGGAAACACAGATGAATATACACAATAAATGATTTATTGATATTACTTTGCAAAAAAATAGAAATGATTTGGGTCTCCACAGCCCTTGTTGCTATGATGAACATGTCAATCAGGCTTCTGCACTAGAAACTCTGATTACAGGGAACTGGCTGTTTCCTCTCCCTGAGATGCTCTTCCTCTAACTCTCACCTCTACTAAACCTTTGCTCAAAATCATTTTCAAAACAGTGGTTACCCAGAAAAGTCCTACTTAAAATTGGCAACCATAGTCCAATCCCAATATTTCTATTTCTCTCTTATTGTGATCTTGTTTTCTCAATGGTTTTAATGCCTTCTAACATAGCATGTAATTTATTTGTCATGTTTTGTGTTGTGTGGTGTTGTTTGTTGTGTTTCTCCCCTATGTTGTGTTGTTGTTTATTGTCTGTCTCCCATGGTAGAATGTAATCGATGTGAGGACATAGAACTTAGTTTTGTTCACTGATATATCTCAAGTGCTTGGTAATGATGCATTCAACACATCTTTGTTAATTAAATATATCTCTGCTAGGAATAAAACTTTAAACTTATTCAATATTGATCAAACTCTGGAATTAGTCCTACATTATTCCAGATCAGCAGTTAGCCACGTCACAGGATCATTTTGACACATAAGAAAATGCTTTTATAGCACTATATTTTTGTAAATTTGTAGAACTGAAAGAAATGCAATATTGACCTACAAAATAAGACTAGGAAAAATACCATGCTTTTTTACTGAGGAATTAAGTGCTTGCATTGGATGCACATATACTAAGATTGGAATGATACAGAGAATATCAGTATGGTTCCTACACAAGGAAGTAAGGAATTATATTAACCGGGACCTAAGGATCGGGATCTCTAAATTTCAGGACAAGAATAGTTTTGTTTCTCATAAGCAACCAGTCCCACATATTCTCTTAGACATTATGGTCTTATAACATCATTTGAACATCAGCACACCGTTAAGTACATGCCATGTGTGAGACACTGAGTATAATAAGCAATATCAACATATTTAGTCAATGGCCTCTAGAATCTTATGTGCCAAGGGAGATTACAGACAAATAAATAAGCAACTTCAATACTACGAAATGAGTGTCAATGTACAGTGAATACAGAGAGTTCTTGGAGGACATAAGAGGAATGCCTAATCCAATATTGGAAACTTGGGTTTGACATCCTAGAATAATTAGCATCCAAAGTTGAGGTTTACAGAGCAAATAGAAGTTGGCTATTTAGGAAGATGAGTTAGGGTTTTTCAGACAGAAGAGGGAAATAACATGTGTGAAGACTCAAAGTTAAGTAAAGCAGTCAGGAGATCGAGACCATCCTGGCCAACATAGTAAAACCCCGTCTCTACTAAAAATACAAAAATTAGACGTGCATGGTGGCATGTGCCTGTATTCCCAGCTACTCGGGAGGCTTAGGCAGGAGAATCGCTTGAACCTGGGAGGCAGAGGTTGCAGTGAGCTGAGATCGTGCCACTGCACTCCAGCCTGGCAACAGAGCAAAACTCCATCTCAAAAAAAAAAAAAATAATAATAATAACCATAGCTTAATTTGTAGAACTGAAAGAAATGCAATATAACTGCACCATGAAGCGCAAGAGGGGAAGTGGCAGGTGAGAAAGCCAGAAAGATTTGCATAGCTTGATTATAACAAGCCTCACTAGGCAGATTAAGGAGTTACACTTTATGATGAAGGTAAGGGGAGGTCATTTAAGACATTTAAGCAAGATATGGCTGATTGAATACATATAAACTAGAAGTGTAGGATTAGCTACTTGATGGAATTACTGGGGATAGATTCTATTTCCTCTAAAGAGTATATGTCTGCCTCAACAGTGCAAAGGATAGTAGGAGGTAGTGTAATAGGAATGGAAGTAGAAACATTTTAAATACAACTATGGGGCATGACATCTGAGTAGGCAATCAGAGGACTTGTAGGTAGTGTTAATATTTAGATAGCATTGAAGACTAGGACACTCTAATGGTACCAATCTCTGCATAGTGTGGCATTTCTTCCACTGTGATTAGCAGAGAAAGAGGATGATACCATTAATGCAAAGTTAGATGTTTTCTAGTCGTATGTGGGTCAAGACAAAAAAAAAAAAATAGAAAACATAACGAAACATGCAAATGTGTGCAAGAGAGTGCTATTAATGATAGAATTCTTGGTCTTGGCTAGTAAGGGAAGAAAGGTCAGCCTTTAAGGGACTGAAAGAGTAGGATTTGGAAGTCTGAGATCCAAGACAGATGTATTTTAAGAAACATAATTAAATCTAGATCTGAAACAAGCAGTGCTGTAGTGAAGCCATATACATGCCTATATACATTAAATATTCTGTGTATATACTTATAACAAGTTTAAAGAGTCTTAAGGATTAACATACTCAGCTATTGTTCTTGATGCGATCAGAATGAGTAAAGAAGAATTAGCAATGAAGTAAAATTCTCACTATGTCATCCAAGGTTATTGATGCCTTGTTTGCCTACCAACTAAAGTTGTCTCATGACAACCAGCTATTAGCATGTATTTTTGGAAATACTGTGTTAAGAAAAGGAAGATTCCTAATAATATGTGCAGCATGTCATGGAATTTGTATATTATGAACTGGGTTCTTACATGTCATAAAAAATGTAAGCAGCAGACATTTGGATCTGGCCAGAGCAAGAAGAGCTATATGAGAATGGGAATTAGTGAAGAAGATCCCTAGCCAAATCTCTTTCGGTTTTATTGGTCACCAAAGATATTAAGGTTTCTAAGATGGAATGAGATTGCCTGGGTTATAAGATTTCCAGAATAATCAATTCCTAGCTTGCTTGATAGGAGATTAAGACCTCTGTATAAAGAACAAATTGCAACTTTAACTGATTTTGCTTCTGAAGGAGCCTTTGTTCTAGTGGGTAGGTAATGACGTTTCCTAGTTTCTTAGGATCTTTTATATTTTGAAAACAGTAGGAGCCCTTAAGAAAGAAATGTAGAGCCAAATCCTGGTTCATCTTTATCAGAAGAGCCTATGCTAGGACGGTGCAAATCTTTTATACTGAGACTTCACCCTAATTTCATCTTAGTTTGTTGACTTACATTTGTTTTTGCTTTTGTCCTATTTTCCTTTACAGTGACATATAACCATCCTCTCCTTTACTAACTACTTATGGACACAGGATGGAAAATATTTATACTATTTTTGCATATTTTGAAGGTTTAAACATCAGCAAAGTGAAAACAACTGACCTCAAAACGTGATCCAACCCAAAGTGAGTACATTCTGGGAGATGGTTTTCTGCCTGACAATACTTTGTAATGAACTTCGTCTCTTATACTGAGGTAGATGTCACTATTAACCAAAAGCAGGAGCTCTGTAATGGAAGGATTGAATTCAAGTGCAGATTTCTAAGCAAAGAAGAGAAACAGAGAGACTAGGATAGAGGCACAGGACTTTGATGGAGCTCACCAACAAAGAGAAAATAATGTGAGGGGTTTAACTTTCTGTTTCTTTTACCCTGCATTTGAAAAACGGTTATATTAAGGATCATGTATTTGTTGTGTCATTCTTATTTCTTCGAGGTAGTCTCAAATCTCCCGTAAACATTTTGCAACACAAAGTTTCCACGTCGTGGGATTGAAGGGACTTTAGTGATGGGCAGTAAAAGGAAAAACAGGCTTCCGTGTATCACAACTCAGTTGAGTTTAAAGCTCCATTAGCAGTGGCATATGGAGGAACGCAGGAGCCTTGCAAATTTATTCTGTAACCAACTGCAGAGTTAGCAAGGGCTTATAGCCAAAATGAGAGCAACTAAAGCAAATAGTATCTAATGACTGAGGAAAAGAAGCCCTTCCCATGTCTATGAGTTTTTAAAAAGTTCTAATAATGTATTGGTACAAGTCCCCCAGAAGGCTGAAAGATTAAAGAAACCCAAGTGATTGCAATCAGAGCTACGTTCTGGAATTTATTTTCATAAGGGAATTTATTTAGGATATGAGTTATAGATACTGTATGATTTATATATGAATTTAAAGATACCTCTGTAAAATCTTTCTTAAAAAGCAGAGTATTAATTTATTAATCTATCTAATGAGTTTAAATTTTTTAAGGGGTCAATCATTACTAAACGCAAAGAGTTTAAGCAATGAAGCATATTTGTTTCAATAAACCAAATGACATAAAAATAATATTAATTATTAATTGAATAAATACAGCATGCTTTATCCCCAGACCTAAAGTAACACCATAAGGTTTGAAATAAGAATCAAAACATACCAAAAAAATTACCATATCTTCTTAAATTATTATATACCTTAAGTGATAATATTTGATGGGGTTTCAAATTTTGCAGGGGAACATTATTTTATATAACACATCCAAATTATTAAACTTATTGCACAATTTTGTGATATATTACATTTGTCTTAACAAAACTAATGTAATTAGTCATATAATTACTCTAAGAGCACTGAAACTCATTTTTAAAGAGACAAATTTACATTAAGTACAAATTTTGCCAATGTTAGCAACAGACAGACATGACTACTATGTAGACATTGATAGTAAGTAAACACTTTCTTTGGAAAGCACTGCCATAATGGGAAAGAAAAAGAAAGAAATGTCTTCCTGGAGAAAGAGTGAGAACTCTGTAAGTCTATATGATTTACAGTGAAATGTATCCTCACAGGAAAGCCGAAGAAAATTATTTATCAAGTAATTCCATACAGATAAGCATACTTATTTTCGTAGTAATGTAACTAACCTAAGGTCACTCAGGCATAGAGCAGGGTAAAGTCAGATGTTTTATAATATTTTAACAGGCCTTTTTAAAAATAATGATACAATTTAATTTCTTGTATCTTAAATCTCAACTAAATAATCATGAACATAAATACTAATTCACAAATACATACCACTTGAGTCTTTAGGAGAAAGCAGTTAAACAACTGGCTTATAATCCATTTCTGTTATTAGGGGTATGATCCAAGGGAAAGAAAGAAAGGTAGGGGTATCAATTCCTTGTAAACAAGCTGACAACTAAACCTGCTACCAAATAGCTGCTAGGAGGAGAATCCTTACCTATGAATATTTTCAGTAGGATGTCTCTAGTTTAGGACTGTTTCTGGTAAATGAATGTATTTACAAGCTATGGATTTATAAGGTATAGCTCCATGGAAAATGTTATGTAAGCTACACAGCTATATGAAGACAGTTTATTACCTCAGTATTCCCTTGTATACTTACTAACTTAAGTACCATACTTAGAGACTTTATCTGTCTTTCTGTGTCAGAAAGCATGTGTCTAATGCAAAGAAGGACTGGGCAGTTGTCATCAATGTCCCTAAACTCCCTAAACTGCTTTGTCTGTGCTTCTAGAAATTATTAGTAGACTTTGATATTGGGTAATTTCTCTTATTTGCGTAAGGCTGATTTGCCAGTATAATCTTTTGAATTAGTGCAACTCTTTATAGTCCTTTCTATAAATGTTGTATAAACTAAGAGTAAAAAGCTTGAAATGATCCATATGCCCAGAAGTTAAAGAATGGTTAAGTCATCTATAACATAACTGTGAAATAGAATAGTATATTGCCAACTATATTTTAAAAAATGAAATAATTAGTTACATGCCAAAATCTACATGAAATTCTATTCATTGCAAAAAGAGAGAGTACACTTCATGTTATGATTAAGTAACGTGGTGTGTAGAAAATGACAGGCATTAGAAGAAGTACATAGATTTTAAAAATAAGATTAAAATAAAAAATTGTATTGTAAAGGGTTTTAGGAAAGGGAAGGTCAATAAAAACAGTGTGCTGATCTTTGTAATCACCAGATTATAGTCATTAAGACTTCACAAATATTCCAGCTCTTAAATACACATGGTAGGACTGCACTTCTCCATCCCTTTTCAAGTTATGAGTGTCTATGTGAATTTCTTTGGCCAATAATGCAAGAAGTAATGTGTGCCATTTCTTACATACATTTTTAAGAGCCAGTTTGTAATTTACTATGTTTTCTTCCCACTGCTTTAGTGACTGTGGGAGAAACTGCTGAGATGTAGCCTTGTCAGCCTGAGTCCCTGGGTATCTACAATGAGCAGAGAGCCCCTACTGACTCACCCTGGATATGTACACCAAGAACTTCTGGATGAGCTTGCTCCTGAGCCATAAACAAGTTCATCTTGACTGACTCAGTAAAAAAAGGTTAATAGGAGTGTGATGTATTCATTTCATAATATCTTTTTAAACTATAGAGAGTTAAGCAAAGTTTTTGTAAACACAAAATTTTAGTACTATGGGATATCAGTGAGAAGTACATAGCGGGGAGTGGACCTGATAATATCATAGACAAGAACCAAATGGGTGTAGAAGGTAATGCTAAAGAAAAGAGTGGAAATAAAGGTGGCTTGGATGTTTTATGCCTGGCAGATAAATTGTAATGCCATTTATTTAGAGAATACTTGAAAGCAGAGGGAACAAGTTAAGAATATTTATTTTTGCCCTGAGGCCATTAGCTGTATCTAGCTGATGTCTGAAAATGAAAGTCTGAAATTCAAGAGGGAGGTCAGGGATATAGAGAGGAGAAAGCAGTCTCACATGTGCTATGAAATGGTAATACTTCTAAGTCTTTTACATATAATATCTCCTATAATGATTATAATTTTACCATTCCACTGGAAGAATGGCACTCTAAGAGATTAAGCTACCCAGATTTGGCAGTACTATCCATAAAAGAACAAATAAAGCCTGAGAGATATTATAGAGGAAACAGACAAGGAGACAGGAAAGACTATATTCAGGGGCAGGCAAAAGAAACAGGACACTAAACAGGAACAGACATTTTTACAACCAAGTGACAGAGAATAGGTGCCACTGAGGCCAACGGGGAAAATATCAAGAAGTAATGGATTGTTGTTCATGTTGAATGCTCCAGAGAAAACTAACTAGATTAATCATCTTCAAACTATTGAATTTTGCTTCCAAATGGATAACTTCTGAGAGGCAAAAGCTGAAAATTACTTCATTTCTGATATATTGATATTCTGTAGGCTGTTAAACTGAACAAATCTCAAAGATGAGGCATTTTATGAGCACTACACCTCATGTTTGCCTAAATTAGAATCCAAAGAATTAAGTATCATTAGGAATACTTTTTAAATTTCTTCAGATAGAAAAAATCTCCGGCAAAGATGACCCAACAGATGTTGAATGAACCCCTTAACAGGACTAAGTCATACAGGTAAATTAATTCCACAGATTGCTCTCAAAAGCAATCTGAACCTCAGGGCTGATGTTGGTGTGCCAGCAACACACGTTCCTGGTGGGTCATAATGTTTAATGAGATGCATGGGAACCTCTGAACGGGATGAATATTCAAGTGATCTTCAGGGAAATCCTGAATTAGAATGAGCTCCAATAATTTAATTGAAAGGTCACATAGGTGAGTGACTATTATAAAATCTGTAATATAATGGAAGTATTGTACTCACACAAGTGGCAGTTAAGAACTTTAGGTCAAGGGCTTATCTCATTTTTAGACTCATAATAAGATAATACTCTTTACTTTTAGAAAATGTCAACATTTCTCTAAGGAAAAATTACTATATTACTTAAGAGAAAATATTTGCACTTTTTCTATTAACTATATCCAAAGAGAGGCAACATTTTAAGTAAGGAAGGTATATATCACATCTCTAGAAACATTTTTTTAAAAAAATATTTGGAATACTATATGCTTTTGCCAATCCTTAGAAGCGATCAACCATTCTTGCAGGTACTGATTCTATTATTAGAAAACAGCTTTTGATTTATCTATTTGTCCCACAGGGGTCTCCACTTTTGTTGTTTTGTACTTGTATTACTTTTATTCTTAAAAAGCTAGTGAAAGCAAAACTTCAAATACAACTTCACCTAAGTGAAGAATGTTTACAACATTTATTGGTCATTTAGTGAACAAACTTAACCAACATAATAATTAATTTAATTTTTTCATTAGAAAGTTGTTGTCAGTTTCCAAGCAAAAACTATGCATTTATAGTTAGTCAAATTTACTTTCATATACTTTAGGGAATAATGTCCACTGTATATCCCTCAAAACTAAAAACACAGGACACAGCCAATTTTAAAATTAAAATATTTTGAGCATTGTCTACTCTGATTATAATTAGCACAGATATTATTTACTTTTCTTTTATTCTCATCAAATGTAGATTAAAATAAAACAATTTCTTTCTGCCATCAAGATAATTAACATTTTATAATATAGTTCCATGGCATTGATATCCAGCCTTTTCTTTATTTAAATAAAAATTTATTTCACTTTTTAAAAATTATAAAGTTTTCATGCCTATCAAATGCCCATTCTTAGGCACTATCCAATTATTTTCCGTATCTAGGTATATGTACAAGTTGTCCATCCCTTCTCTGCTTGAGTTCCAATTAACTCGGATATTCTGCAGTCTCCTTATGACTGTGATGTCAGTATCCTTCGAAGTCTTCTGCTCCATCCACTTTGAAGTAATGTATTAGTGATCTCAAAATAGTTCTTAAAATTTTCTTTCAATTATGCCCACTTATAAGCATAAGTTAATTGGCCCAAGGCCAATATTTAAAAAAAAAAAGAAAAGCCCACATGACCTAAAACGAAATGCTGCTTTTGTATACTTTTTAAATATAATGTTTCCTGTAAGCAGCCTTGATAACTAAAATAGTAACTTTTTTTTGTTTGTTTCTTTTTGAGATAGAGTCTTGCTCTGTTGCCCAGACTGGAGTGTTCTGTTGCCCAGGGCTGTGATGCAATCACAGCTCACCATAGCTTTGATCTCCCAGGCACAAGCAATCCTCCAGCTTCAGCCTCCCAAGTAGCTAGGACTGCAGACACATGCCACCATGCCCCGGAGAATTAATTTTTTTCTTTTTTCTTTTGTAGAGATAGGGTCTCACCTTGTTGCCCAGGCTGGTCTCAAAATCCTGGGCCCAAGTGATCCTTCTACCTAGGCCTCCAAAAGTGTTGGGATTACAGCTGTTAGCTACCATGCCAGGCTAAAATAAATAGTAACTTTCTAAATATATATATATATGCTTGTACCTATATATGTTCCACTTTTCTGTGTGGATTTTAGACACCCCCAAAATACATTAAATAAACTAGAAACATTTAAATAACAAATAAAAATAATGATGGACAGTCATGTGATAAGAAGCCAGAAAATGAAGCCAGATGTGTCATTGTGAAAGACTCTGTATCTCTATGACAGAAGTGATACGAAATGTGCAATAGCCAAAATATTTAAAATCATGTAAATAACCTGTGTCCGCTTGAAAATCTTGACTCTTTCATGACAGATGGTGAACAGAAAGGCTATTCTCAACTTATATCAATAATGAGGTAGAAAAGTTGGCAGTGCTGTAACACTGAGCAATAGAAATACATGAATTTATTGAGTATCCAGTTCACTGGTAAATAAAATGAAATAAATTCTGTAAAAATGTTTTCTTGACATATCTTTCACAGCAATCTACTGGCATTTTCTGTTCTATCCATTAAGTTACTAAACATGATGATTTCCCAGGGGTCATTTCTATACCACACTGAGACACTTGGCTCTTGTTACCTGAATCTGGAAAGAGCTTAGACTTGTTTCAAAGCACATTCTAATTCACCCTTTATCATTATCCTCTTTAAAGAAAATTTTCAAAGTATAAAAAGTATATTCACTTAACAACAAGTTTTACAGGTTAAAATTAGCATTAAAACAAAAAACAAAAATTTAATAGTAATATTTAAAAGTTCCATGTGTTCCAAAATAACAAAAATGAAATTTGGCCTTCCCAAAATTTGCCAAAATGAATTTGGACCAAATCATTGTTTGTACGACTACAGTAAATATTTGTTGTTCATTCAAAACAGATAATCCATAATGAGTTGATTGTTTATCTGCTAATAACCTGATAATACTGAAATGAAAATAAAGTAAAGGTAATTTTAATGTTTTAATTTTTTATTATTTATTTATTTAATTTATTTTTTATTTAATTTATTTGGAAGAAGGGAGTCTCGCTTTCTGTCGCCCGGGCTGGAGTGCAGTGGCCGGATCTCAGCCTTCACTGCCAAGCTCCGCCTTCACCGGGTTTACGCCATTCTTTCCTGCCTCACTCCCGAGTAGCTGGGACTACAGGCGCCGTCACCTGCCCTGGCTAGCTTTTTTTTTTTTGTATTTTTTAGTAAGAGACGGGGGTTTCACCGTGTTAGCCAGGATGGGGTCTTCGAACCTCCTGACCTCGTGATCCGCCCGTCTGGCCTCCCAAAAGGGCTGGGATTACAGGCTTGAAAGCCACCGCACCCGGCTTAATTTTATGTTTTTTAGAATGCCTGGTGGTTACTCTAACTAAACTGACCTGGGATTAAATAAGTGCATTTTTAGTTTTTTGTAATCTCATGCCTTTGTATAGTTTATTGCTTTTATAAATAAATAAATCTAGAATTAAAGTTGGACAAACTGTATAACATCAAGTAATTATAAAACGATGTTAAAATATTTAAGAATAAATTTGTGAATATAACTTTTGCTTCTTTAAAATAAAAGGAATGACCTTATAATGTGCTTAAAATATTGCTTATCTGTTTTCCTCTCTCCAGAATTAAAAAAAAAATACATATAAACATATATAAGTTTAAAGTAATATAAATTATAGTTGCTGCCTAAATTTTTACCCATAACTCACTTCTGAAATCGAAGTTAGCGCCATCCTTACCGAACTGTATTGGCTGAGGTTTTGAAAATATCTGTAGGCTTTATGTATGGTATCTATCCTTATTCATTGAATAGACTATGATTTCATCATTATATTTTATAATCACTTTTTAATCCAGAAATGCAAAATATGAGGGCTGCAAAAGTAAATATTCCACCATCCTTGTGAATATTTCATTACACAATATGTTTATTTACTTAAAAATATTTTGGCAGAGCCAACCTAATTCATTGCACATTTATTTAGTACATCTACTGTTGCTATTATAGTAAGTTGAATGGTGCTCCGCCCTCTCCCCCACCACCAAAATATATTCATGTCCAAATCCCTGGAACATGTGAATATTACATTACCTGAAAAAGTCTCATTACAGATGTACTTATTTTAAGGACTTCTATGGTTTAGATATGGTTTGTTTGGCCATGCCAAGTCTCATGTTAAAATTTATTTCCAGTGTTGAGGTGGGACCTGGTGGAAGGTGTCTGGGATGTGGAAGCAGATCCCTCATAAATGGCTTGGTGTGCAGGACTGAGTCCTCACTATTCATATCTGGGATAACTGGTTGTTGAAAAGAGACTAGCAACTCCTCCTGTCTCTCTTCTCCTTTCTCTCCCTGTAATGTCTGCTCCCCTCTGCCTGTCACCATAAATGGAAGCAGTCTGAGGCTCTTACCAAATGCAGATGCCAGCACTATGCTTCTTGTACAACCTTCAGAACTATGAGCCAAATAAACCTCTTAATGAATTACCCAGCCTCAGGTATTTCTTTACAGCAACACAAATGAACTAAGGAAAGGATCTGGAGATGTGATCATCCTAGATTACCCAGATGGGCCCTAAATCCAATAACAAGTGTCCTTCTAAGAAACAGGAGAAAAGACACAGACAGAAGTGAAGAAGGTGATGTGAAGACGGAGGCAGAAATTGCAGTGAACAGGTCACAAGTCAATGAAGTCAAGGGATGCCCACAGCCAACACAAACTAAGAGACAAGGAAAAATTCTCCTCTAGAACCCTCAGAGAGAGCATGGCCTGGATTATGCCTTGACTTCAGAGTTCTAGCCTCCAGAACTGTGAGAATTAAATGAGTGTTGTTTTAACCCACAGAGGTTGTAGAAATTTGTTAGCGCAGTCTCAGGAAACTAATACAGCTGTAGACAGTCAAAGTGATTAGAAGATGATATAAATCAGAAAATGTGACTGACATGACTGTAATTTGCACAGATCCAAAAGGGTATGGTGTCTACATAAGGATCCTACAACATAGTTTCCATATTTTGTGTAATTGAAACTGCTGTGCTCTTTTGATTACGCTCTCTCTCTCTCTCCCTCTCTCTCTCTCTCCACCCCCACTTTGCTCTCTCTCTCTCTGTTGCTGTATGATCCCAAAGAGCAAGATGTTATTTTTATGGGTATTCATCTATTGATACTGCACAGGTATTGATCCCTGATTCTGTCTTCAGCATTGCTGGAAATGCAATGGAAGGAAGAGTCCAGTTGAGAATGAGTTCCTATTACAGGTGAAGAAACCATTCCAATCGCATCCAGTACATAATGAAGGAATTCAAATCCCTGTAGGGATAGAAATGACTGCTTCTCCAACCTCTGTTCTATTCCTTCTTTCATACTCACAGAAATATGATTTACTTGGGAGAAATTAGTGGAGATTCTGGGATCTCACAGAGAATGGACTGCTTGCCAGTCATTTCTCAGTTACCTACCACAGAAAAACATTCCTAACAGATACACAAGTGAGAACTGCAAAGTGAGAAATCAACGTGGGTTACAGGAAACAGAAGATCTAAGACAAGAGGTGTGTAAAAGGCTGGATAAGTTGCAGAGATCTGAAAGGGAAAGGAAAGCACACTCTAGATAGACAAGCCTTGATCAAAGCTTTGGGGTGAGAATAAGCACAACATGTGTGACCTGGAATAGAGGAGACTGTCTTGCCTCCCAGAGAGAAGAAGCATGGATGTGATAGGATATTAAAACCAGGCACAGGTTTCATGGAGGGGAAGGAAAGAATGCCTTAAGGGACTAGTTTTTATTGGTTCTGTCATTTCCAGAATAAGAATACAACTAAGTGTGAATTAATAGTTTTAACTCTTAACCTACCGCTACCCACCAAAGTGTCCGAGAACACTAGAGTCATTTGGTGAAACAAATAGAGAAGACAAAAAAAAAAAAAAAAAAAAAAAAACAGTTTGAAAATTCAAGTTACTTAAAATATGCTAATCTTCCTCTTCTAACAGCTCTATAAATTCTCAGAAATTTTAAAAGTACTACAACTTGCTTGAGCATTCTGGCTACAGAATATCAGGCTGGTGATTATCATTCTGTAGTAACTTAACATTGATCAGTGTTTTCAGTGTTTTTTTGACGATCTTATAAATAAGACTTAGTATAACTAACTCATTGTGTTAAGATAGACAAAGATGCAGAATACTAAAATGTTTCTGGAAAAAATAAATCCCTAACCATTCTGTTTATAATTTGTCTTATTTTAGTTTTGTTTTACTTAGTAGCTGAGTACTTGCACAATTCCTCGCAACACATTTAAACACTAAATTATGAAATGCAATAGTTTCAAAGGTCCTCAGTCTTAAGTTGTCCTTTAAAGAACATCTCAAGCTTTGGTAAAAACCATTGGCTAATCTGTACAGTGGTTTTAATTCTTTGTTTTTATTATTGAGAAATGTACAGCTCATTCTTTTTCAAGAGTTTCTAGCAAAGCTTTAAAAGCAACCAATAATGTTGTAACATTTTTAAAACTGGATTAAAACCCTAGATATTTTTTTATTTAGATTTACGTCTAGAGAAAGAAAAAACAGGCAAGTAGATATGAAACATACTTAAATCTTGTTGAATTCTAGCAGTTGAAGATCTGCTTCAAATAAATATATTTTCTCAAAAAAAGGTATCTCACAAGAACACTATACCCAGGTATGTTTTATTTTATTTTTAAATATGTTACTTAAAGGTTTAAAAAATTCTCTCTATGTAATCTTGAAAATAAATTACTTGAAGATGTCTGTGAGTTTAATGAGACATGAATAACAATGCAATAATGAGGTAGTTATTGTATAAAGAAATTGCAGGTCCTTTCCTAATTCCTTGTGGACCTCAAACTTAGGAAGCCAAGTGGATGTGCAGGTTTGCCCCTTCCCCCTGCATAACCAGTGCTGTCCTCTGATCCACCATCTCCCTTAACCTCTCTGACTCTTTTACCCATACCCAGCATTAGATGATGGTGGTTATCATATTTGAGATGTCTTAAAATCACTGCTGTGGTTTCCTGCCAGTGATTACTAACAATGGCTAAATCGTTGCCATTGTTACAACACCACACTGAAAGAATTACTAAGCAAAAGTAATTTTCTTCTACTGCAGCAAAAGCAGAAAAACAAAGATCAATGTAATGGATTTTTTCTGCCAAGGAATTTAAATAATACAATTGTCCTTCAGTATTTGTGGGGGATGGATTCCAGGAACCCTCAGGGAGATAAAAATCCTCAGATGTTCAAGTATCTTATATAAAATGGCATAACATTTGCATAGAACCTATGTATATCTCCCCCCACACTTTACATCATCTCTAGGTTACTTCTAACACCTAATACAATGTAAATAGTTGTTTACATTTTTTTATTGTTTCCTATTTATATTTTTTCTTATTTATATTTTGTATTATTATTGTTTCCTATTTATATTTTGTATTATTTTATTGTCTTTTGTGTTCAAATATTTTCAATATATGGTTGCTTGAATCCCTAGATGGAAAACCCACGGACAAGGAGAGTTGCCTGTAATTTACAGCATCTTTAATATTCTTATCAAATTATTGGGATTCTCCTTTTATTTATTTCATCTATTTGCAAATATATCTATCATCATCCCTCTCTTTGTATCATCCTATAAGGAAAAACTAAGTGTGATCTTTTTTTTTTTTTTTT